>NW_026705186.1:0-197327 GCF_029867415.1 Vicia villosa
GGTCGAAGCAGAATCAGAACATGGGTCTATGGAAGCATCAGAAGAACATGAGATCAGAAGCACTGAAGCTCAGAAGATGGTATCACGCTCAGAAGCTTTGTCTCAAGGGTTCAGCATGCAACATCAGAACATGGTCTGGCAAGACATCAGAAGATGGTCGAAGCAGAATCAGAACATGGGTCTATGGAAGCATCAGAAGAACATGAGATCAGAAGCACTGAAGCTCAGAAGATGGTATCACGCTCAGAAGCACTTCAAGGTCAGAAGATCAGAAGATGCTATGCACCAAGCTGTTTGACTCTGATGATATTCAAACGTTGTATTTACAAACATCAGATCAGAAGAAAGTACAAGTGGCAAGCTACGCTGACTGACAAAAGGAACGTTAAAAGCTATTAAAGGCTACGTCAGTAGACACAGCGTGAACAAGGCTCGAGGTAGTTGACAAAAGCGTATAACATTAAATGCGATGCTGTACGGAACACGCAAAGCATTAAATGCATTCAACGGTCATCTTCTCAACGCCTATAAATATGAAGTTCTGATGAGAAGCAAGGTTAACGATCCTGAACAATATTATTCAAAAACACTTGCTGAAACGCTGTTCAAATCTAAACTCAGAATCTTCATCTTCATCAAAGCTCACTACATTGCTTTTGTAATATATTAGTGAGATTAAGCTTAAACGATTAAGAGAAATATCACAGTTGTGATTATCGCTTTTAAGAAGCATTTGTAAACTCTTAGAATTGATTACATTAAGTTGTAAGGAACTAGAGTGATCGTGTTGATCAGAATACTCTAGGAAGTCTTAGGAGTGAACTAAGCAGATTGTAACTAGAGTGATCGTGTTGATCAGTAGACTCTAGAAAAGTCTTAGAGGGTATCTAAGCAGTTGTTCCTGGAGTGATCAGTGTGTGATCAGAAGACTCTGGAAGACTTAGTTGCGGACTAAGTGGAAAACCATTGTAATCCGTGCGATTAGTGGATTAAATCCTCAGTTGAGGTAAATCATCTCTGCGGGGGTGGACTGGAGTAGTTTAGTTAACAACGAACCAGGATAAAAATAACTGTGCAATTTATTTTTATCTGTCAGTTTTTAAAGCTACACTTATTCAAACCCCCCCTTTCTAAGTGTTTTTCTATCCTTCAATTGGTATCAGAGCGCCGGTTCTAAGGTGCAAGCACTTAACCGTGTTTAGAAAAGATTCAGGAAGAGAAAAACGCTTCAGTAAAAGATGGTTGATGAAAGTGAAAAGTCTACACCTACACCTGCATCTACATCTGGCTCTGCTGAGCAATACAACGGTAACAATGGTTATACTAGACCGCCGGTATTTGATGGTGAAAACTTTGAATACTGGAAAGATAAACTGGAAAGTTACTTTCTGGGTCTAGATGGTGATCTATGGGATCTTCTGATGGATGGTTACAAACATCCTGTAAATGCCAGAGGCGTAAAGCTGACAAGGCAAGAAATGGATGATGATCAGAAAAAGCTTTTCAGGAATCATCATAAATGCAGAACTATTTTGCTGAATGCTATCTCTCATGCTGAGTATGAGAAGATATCTAACAGGGAAACGGCCTATGACATATATGAGTCCTTGAAAATGACTCATGAAGGAAACGCTCAAGTCAAGGAGACCAAAGCTCTAGCTTTAATCCAGAAGTATGAAGCCTTCAAGATGGAGGATGATGAAGACATTGAAAAGATGTTTTCAAGATTTCAAACTCTTACTGCTGGATTGAGAGTTCTTGACAAGGGATACACCAAGGCTGATCACGTAAAGAAGATCATTAGAAGCTTACCCAGAAGATGGGGTCCTATGGTGACTGCATTCAAGATTGCAAAGAATCTGAATGAAGTTTCTCTGGAAGAGCTTATCAGTGCCTTGAGGAGTCATGAAATAGAGCTGGACGCAAATGAGCCTCAAAAGAAAGGTAAGTCTATTGCATTAAAATCCAATATCAAGAAATGCACTAACGCTTTTCAGGCTAGAGAAGAAGATCCTGAAGAATCAGAATCTGAAGAAGAAGATGAACTGTCCTTAATCTCCAGAAGGCTAAATCAACTCTGGAAGACCAAGAAAAGGAAGTTCAGAGGCTTCAGAAGTTCAAAGAAATTTGAACGTGGAGAATCTTCTGATGACAGAAGATTTGACAAGAAGAAGGTCATGTGCTATGAATGCAATGAGCCTGGACACTACAAGAATGAATGTCCAAATCTTCAGAAGGAAAATCCCAAGAAGAAGTTTCATAAGAAGAAAAGTCTTATGGCAACCTGGGATGAGTCAGAAGGTGATTCTGAAGACGAGCAGACCAACTGTGCGCTGATGGCGACAGAAGATGACGGATCAGAATCTACATCAGAATCAGATTCTGAAGAGGTATTTTCTGAACTTACTAGAGATGAGTTAGTTTCCGGTCTAACTGAACTACTGGAACTCAAGTCTCAGATTAGTCTCAAATACAAAAAGCTGAAAAAGCAATTTGAATTTGAAACAAAGAAGCTTGAGTTGGAAAATTCTGAATTAAAAGAAAAACTTTTAAAATTATCCAATAATGTTGGATCTCCTTCTGATTCAGAAAAATCCACTCCCAGTCTAAACCATATTCTGAAAGAATATGATTTAAGTTTCAGGAAGTTCTTATCTAGAAGTATTGGCAGAAGTCATCTAGCTTCTATGATATATGCTGTGTCTGGAAACAAAAGAGTAGGCATTGGTTTTGAGGGTGAAACCTCATACAAACTTGAACCTGTTGATGAAATGAAAATCACATACAAGCCATTGTATGATCAGTTCAAGTATGGCCACTCCCTTGATATTAGGCACACTTCACATGCTCAAAGTTTTCACATAACACACACCAAAAAGCATGTGACACAACCTAGGAAATATCATGAAACTCACATTAAAAATTATCATGCTGTTCCTCCTATTGCTTACAATGTTAAACCCAAGTTCAATCAGAACTTGAGAAAATCTAACAAGAAAGGACCCAAGAAAATGTGGGTACCTAAGGATAAGATTATTCCTATTGCAGATATCCTTGACTGCAAAAAGGACAAAGCACAACATGTCATGGTACCTGGACTCTGGATGCTCGCGACACATGACAGGAAGAAGGTCTATGTTCCAAGACCTGGTGCTTAAGTCTGGAGGAGAAGTCAAGTTTGGAGGAGATCAGAAGGGCAAGATAATTGGCTCTGGAACTATAAAGTCTGGTAACTCTCCTTCCATTTCTAATGTACTTCTTGTAGAAGGATTAACACATAACCTCTTATCTATCAGTCAATTAAGTGACAATGGTTATGATATAATCTTTAATCAAGAGTCTTGCAAGGCTGTAAATCAGAAGGATGGCTCAATCCTATTTACAGGCAAGAGGAAGAACAACATTTATAAGACAGATCTGCAAGATCTTATGAGTCAGAAGGTGACTTGTCTTATGTCTGTTTCTGAAGAGCAGTGGGTCTGGCACAGAAGATTAGGTCATGCTAGTTTGAGAAAGATTTCTCAGATTAACAAACTGAATCTGGTCAGAGGACTCCCTAATCTGAAATTCAAATCAGATGCTCTTTGTGAAGCATGTCAGAAGGGCAAGTTCTCCAAACCTGCATTCAAATCCAAGAATGTTGTTTATACCTCAAGGCCATTAGAACTCTTGCACATTGATCTGTTTGGCCCAGTCAAAACAGCATCTGTCAGAGGGAAGAAATATGGATTAGTCATCGTAGATGATTATAGCCGCTGGACATGGGTAAAATTCTTGAAACACAAGGATGAGACTCATTCAGTGTTCTTTGATTTCTGCATTGAGATTCAATCTGAAAAAGAGTGTAAAATCATAAAGGTCAGAAGTGATCATGGTGGTGAATTTGAGAACAGATCCTTTGAAGAGTTCTTCAAAGAAAATGGTATTGCCCATGATTTCTCTTGTCCTAGAACTCCACAGCAAAATGGGGTTGTAGAACGAAAGAATAGGACTCTGCAAGAAATGGCCAGAACCATGATAAATGAAACCAATATGGCTAAGCATTTCTGGGCAGAAGCAATAAACACTGCATGCTATATTCAGAATAGAATCTCTATCAGACCTATTCTAAATAAGACTCCCTATGAATTGTGGAAGAATAGAAAGCCCAACATTTCATATTTCCATCCTTTTGGATGTGTATGCTTTATTCTGAACACTAAAGATCATCTTGGTAAGTTTGATTCCAAAGCTAAAAAATGTTTCCTTCTTGGATATTCTGAACGCTCAAAAGGCTACAGAGTATACAATACTGAAACATTGATTGTAGAAGAATCAATCAATATCAGGTTTGATGATAAGCTTGGTTCTGAAAAACCAAAGCAGTTTGATAATTTTGCAGATTGTGATATTGATATATCAGAAGTTGTTGAGCCAAGAAGCAACGCATCAGAAGCAGAGCTTCTCAGAAGCAAAGAATCTGAAGATCAAGTATCAGCTTCTCTGGAGGATCTAAGCATTTCTGAAGAACCATCTGTCAGAAGATCATCCAGACTCATCTCTGGTCATTCAGAAGATGTCATTCTTGGAAAGAAGGATGATCCAATCAGAACAAGAGCATTCATTAAGAACAATGCAGACTGTCAATTAGGTCTTGTATCTTTGATCGAGCCAACTTCTGTTGATCATGCTCTAGAAGATCCAGACTGGATAATTGCTATGCAAGAAGAACTGAATCAGTTTACAAGGAATGATGTTTGGGATCTTGTTCCTAGACCAGATGGATTCAATATAATTGGTACAAAATGGGTCTTCAGAAACAAGCTCAGTGAGAAAGGTGAAGTGGTAAGGAACAAAGCCAGACTGGTGGCTCAGGGTTATAGTCAGCAAGAAGGGATTGATTATACAGAAACCTTTGCACCAGTGTCCAGGTTAGAATCTATTCGTCTATTAATTTCATTTGCCACTCAACATAACATCACTCTTTATCAGATGGATGTCAAGAGTGCCTTCTTAAATGGTTATATAGATGAAGAAGTTTATGTCCATCAACCTCCTGGTTTTGAAGACTCTATGTCTCCTAATCATGTTTTTAAACTTAAGAAATCATTGTATGGATTGAAACAGGCTCCCAGAGCTTGGTATGAACGCTTAAGTTCTTTCCTTCTGGATAATGGTTTCACTAGAGGAAAAGTGGACACTACTCTCTTTTGTAAAACCTTTAAAAGGGATATTTTAATTTGTCAAATATATGTAGATGATATTATTTTTGGAACATCTAATGCTACACTTGGAAAGGAGTTTGCTAAGTCTATGCAGGCTGAGTTTGAAATGAGCATGATGGGAGAACTCAAGTATTTCCTTGGAATACAAATAAATCAAACATCAGAAGGAACGTATGTTCATCAAACCAAGTATGTGAAGGAACTTCTGAAGAAGTTTAATCTTCTAGACTGCAAAGAAGCCAAAACTCCTATGCATCCAACATGCATCCTAGGTAAGGATGAGGTAAGTAAGAAGGTAGATCAGAAGTTATACAGAGGTATGATTGGATCTCTTCTATATCTGACTGCTTCTAGACCTGACATTCTGTTCAGTGTTTGTTTGTGTGCTAGATTCCAATCAGATCCTAGAGAATCTCATTTAACTGCTGTTAAGAGAATTCTAAAGTATCTGAAAGGTACTACTAATGTTGGCTTAGTTTACAGAAAATCTAAAGAATACAACTTAGTAGGATTCTGCGATGCTGATTATGCCGGAGACAGAATTGAAAGAAAAAGTACTTCAGGAAGTTGCCAGTTTCTTGGAAGTCATTTGATCTCTTGGTATAGCAAGAAGCAAGCAACTATTGCTCTATCAACAACAGAAGCAGAATATGTCGCTGCTGCTGGTTGTAGTACACAGATGCTCTGGATGAAGAGTCAGTTAGAAGATTATCGGATATTTGAGAGTAACATTCCTATATTCTGTGATAATACTTCTGCTATATGTTTATCTAAGAATCCTATTCTTCATTCAAAAGCTAAACATATTGAGATTAAACATCATTTCATAAGGGACTATGTTCAGAAGGGTGTTATATCTTTAAACTTTGTTGATACAGACCATCAATGGGCTGATATCTTTACAAAACCCCTGGCTGAAGATAGGTTTAAGTTCATTCTGAAGAACATCAGTATGGATTTATGCCCAGAATGAGAAGATGAGAAGTTCTCATGTATGAGTATCTTCTGAAATGAAAATGGATTATTTTTTATATCAGAAGTTCTGATTGAAATCTTTTAGAAATTATGATTCGGTTATTACTAACGTTTCATTGTCTAAGTTGATTCAGAACCTCTTTTAAAGCAAAACAGCTGTTACATTTTATCTCGGGATGGTAAACCTGTTGTTACTATTCGTGGATAAACGTGCGTGCAGTTGAAGGGACACCGACCATAGGTAACTGTGCTAGTCACCTCATTTGTCTTTATTATCTCTCCTCACGTCACGTAACATTAAATGCTATTCATCATTCGTTTCATTTTATTTTCTTTTAAATACTCTTCAAACTCTTCTCTTTCCCTCTCATCTCTCTCTATCTCTTTGCATTTCTTCATCAAGTTTTTTCTCTCTCTCTTCCGTTTTCGTCTCTTGCTCAATTTTTTTTAAAAAAAAAAAAAAAAAAACCTAGCTCAAACCCAGCGTTCACCCTAAGCCTGTTGAAGATCTATGACTCAAAGGCGACAGATCTCTGCATATCTCGGGATGGCTCTCCTAATACCTCTCAAGTCAGACCTCTTCTTTGATGTTGTTATCAACTTTCACCCAAAGACAGAAGACTTTCTTGAGTTATGGGAGGAGGTTAAGAATGATATTCTTAACTTCTATGTTAAGGGAAAGCCCCGTTTGCAACATTAGCTCTCTGTCTGTGAACTGTCCCTCACTTCCTCCTTGGTCTCTGGGATCTCTCCTACAGTGGAGATTCCAGTCTGGAAGACAAGAGTCCTCAGGGATTCTTGATGGGTTGACACAGAGTGTGTCTTGCTAGGGTTTTGTTTTTAATTTTTGTAGTGATTTCCTCTTTGGAAATTCTTTTTTGTATTTGCTAGGAATGTTTCTCATCTTGTTAAACATAGGAACTTCTTGTAATCCTTTTTTTTATTATCAATGAAAAAGTTTCTTTGATTTACATTCCAGTGATCTTATTTGTCGTTTTATGCATCTAAATCTTTTGAAATATTCTTTTTGATGTTATGACAAAAAGGGGGAGAAAGATAAATGATAAATGATTTGATTAAATCTATCAGTTGCTGGGTAAAGCTCCCACATATTCACTAACAAGAACTGCAAGTTCTACATGGTTTAAGTGTTTTGCAGGTATAAAGAAGTGAAGAGAATCTTCAAAGCAAAAAGCAAACACAAGAAGCAAAACCATGGAAACTGAAGCAAGCCGAGTGCTGTCAAACTTCAGAGATCAGAAGCAAGAAAGAAGAATGAATCAGAAGCACTATCAGAAGCACTGATAATAGAATTTGATCTATATTTGTCTATTTATTTTGACAAAATTCTATTTGCTCTAATACATATAATGTTATGGCTCTGATACATTATTTGCTCTGATACATTATTTCAGCCTATATGGCTCTGATACATATAATGTGTTCAAACATACATCTTATGTTCTAACTCGTTCATGCTGACTTTTGTCGTTTAGTTTTTGTTCTGTAACATTTCAGGATGTAGAGATGCTCAGATGATGCTCTGGTACATTCAACAATGTTCTGATACAAATCTAGCATGAAGTGATGTTGGTAGAAATTCAAAGCTCTGAAGCTATCCGAGGGAAGCAGAAATCAGAAGCTGCGAATGTTCTAAAGATCCAGAAAACTCAAGTTCTGAAGCTGTCCTGAATGGAAGCAGAAATCAGAAGCTGTGAATGTTCAGAAGATCAAAGAAATTCAAGTTCTGAAGCTGTCCTGAATGGAAGCAGAAATCAGAAGCTGTGAATGTTCAGAAGATCAAAGAAATTCAAGTTCTGAAGCTGTCCTAGATGGAAGCAGGAATCAGAAGCTGTGAGTGTTCTAAGGATCTAAGGAAGTTCTAGTTCTGAAGCTGTCCTATGGAAGCAGAAGTCAGAAGCTATGAATTCTCTGAAGACAAGAAGCTTATATGATCGTCTCTACCGAAATAATCAGGGAAGTCTTTTATTAAAGTTCTTCGAGTATTTATTTCAGGGGGAGATTATTTATCTCAGGGGGAGATTGTTAATCTCAGGGGGAGACATATTCATATGCTTATGCTATAGCTGTGTAATTTGTCTTTTGCCTTCTATTCTTTCTGATCGCAAATTCATATCATTTATATATGTTTTTGTCATTATCAAAAAGGGGGAGATTGTTAGAACAAGATTTGTTCTGATCAATTATCTTAGTTTTGATGATAACAATAATATGAATTTTGCTTAAGATAATATGGTACTCTAATCCAATGCAATTTCCCTTTCAGGAAATATATATAAAGAGTACGCATAATTCAGCGCTCAGAAGCTTTGTCTCAAGGGTTCAGCATGCAACATCAGAAGATGGTCGAAGCAGAATCAGAACATGGGTCTATGGAAGCATCAGAAGAACATGAGATCAGAAGCACTGAAGCTCAGAAGATGGTATCACGCTCAGAAGCTTTGTCTCAAGGGTTCAGCATGCAACATCAGAACATGGTCTGGCAAGACATCAGAAGATGGTCGAAGCAGAATCAGAACATGGGTCTATGGAAGCATCAGAAGAACATGAGATCAGAAGCACTGAAGCTCAGAAGATGGTATCACGCTCAGAAGCACTTCAAGGTCAGAAGATCAGAAGATGCTATGCACCAAGCTGTTTGACTCTGATGATATTCAAACGTTGTATTTACAAACATCAGATCAGAAGAAAGTACAAGTGGCAAGCTACGCTGACTGACAAAAGGAACGTTAAAAGCTATTAAAGGCTACGTCAGTAGACACAGCGTGAACAAGGCTCGAGGTAGTTGACAAAAGCGTATAACATTAAATGCGATGCTGTACGGAACACGCAAAGCATTAAATGCATTCAACGGTCATCTTCTCAACGCCTATAAATATGAAGTTCTGATGAGAAGCAAGGTTAACGATCCTGAACAATATTATTCAAAAACACTTGCTGAAACGCTGTTCAAATCTAAACTCAGAATCTTCATCTTCATCAAAGCTCACTACATTGCTTTTGTAATATATTAGTGAGATTAAGCTTAAACGATTAAGAGAAATATCACAGTTGTGATTATCGCTTTTAAGAAGCATTTGTAAACTCTTAGAATTGATTACATTAAGTTGTAAGGAACTAGAGTGATCGTGTTGATCAGAATACTCTAGGAAGTCTTAGGAGTGAACTAAGCAGATTGTAACTAGAGTGATCGTGTTGATCAGTAGACTCTAGAAAAGTCTTAGAGGGTATCTAAGCAGTTGTTCCTGGAGTGATCAGTGTGTGATCAGAAGACTCTGGAAGACTTAGTTGCGGACTAAGTGGAAAACCATTGTAATCCGTGCGATTAGTGGATTAAATCCTCAGTTGAGGTAAATCATCTCTGCGGGGGTGGACTGGAGTAGTTTAGTTAACAACGAACCAGGATAAAAATAACTGTGCAATTTATTTTTATCTGTCAGTTTTTAAAGCTACACTTATTCAAACCCCCCCTTTCTAAGTGTTTTTCTATCCTTCATAAAGAACATGTGAATCGGAGTTACGAGTCAAAAGATATGAACATTAAAAGTTGAAAAAAAAACTAGAAAAGCATGTAACCGGTTACATGAATCAGGTAACCGGTTACATCACTGGCAGTGACGAAAAAGGGTTAAAAACAAGTCATGTAACCGGTTACATCAATCAGGTAACCGGTTACATCACTGGCAGAAACTGGAAAACAGGGTCATGTAACCGGTTACATGAATCAGGTAACCGGTTACATCAGCACCAGAAGTGAAAAAACAGCAAAATCAACATTCAAAAGCACTTCAATCATGCATCCAATAAGAGATGTAACCAAGCACGAATTTGCCTCAATTTGTACAGCATTATGAGCATCAAACAAGCACAATTAAGCATCAATCCACATAGATTTCAAGTCATCATCAATAATCATCAAGCAACAAGTTTATGCAAGCATTATAACAAACACATAGTGCACCAAACTTGTATCCACATGCAATTGCAAGCAAAGATATCAATGGATCCAACATTTAATCATAATCATCAACATCAATTAAGCACAATTAACCACTAGATCTAGCATTCAAATCATGTTAACATCTACAATTAAGCACTCAATTCAAGGTTCAAGGCTTACCGGATGAAGATCTTTAACCGACGCGCGAACACGAACACGACACGAACGCGAACACGACACGAACGCGACACAAACGCGAAAGCAAGATCCAAGGAGAGAGAGAGTGAGGCGCGCAAGGTGTAGAGAGGAAGGAGGAACTTCGAACTCGGACTCTCAATCTTCAATCCATGTTGTTCTTGATTCTTGAAGAAGATTGATGAAAGTTTTATGTAATTTGTGGTTTTGATCTATGAGAATTGAGAGAGAATTGAGAGAATGTGTTTGTGAAGAATTGGTGAATTGAAATTATGAGAGTCCTCCCTTGATTTGTGAAGAGAAAAATGTTTATATATTGTCAACGCGAAATGTCCAAATTGCCCTCGATGCGTCTCATTTTGGCTCGTTTTTAAGGAAACTCGGTTCGGCTCTGAATTTAGGAACGAAACCAATGCCATTGTGAAGATGACCAAATTTGTGACCCGTCGCTGCGAGAATCATCTCAATCCGATAAGCGATGAAGAAAATACGCTGGTTTGAATGATGAGAAACGTCGATTCATCTGGCGCGACTATGCGAAATTTTGTGGGTACCGCTCAAAGAACTCGATAAAACACCATCTTTGGCTCAGAATCTGAACAGGCATGTGTGACAAAGAATCGAAGCTAACGAAATTTCTGAGAAAATGCCGCCGGAATGGACTTCATACGATAAAAATCGAAGAAGTTATGAATTTTCGAACTCGGCACGACACACTCGAAAACACACTTTTTTTCCGAAACAACACGACGATCTTTAAAATTCTGGGAATTTTCCATGCATAATTGGTCTTCAGTCCGAACATATGAAATCTTGGTAATGATGCCACGGAGCTCCAGTTAAATTTTCAAGCGAATCCGGCGAGCGGATTAGGAGATATGAATTTTCCGAGGCGCAAAACCCTACATTCAGCACTAATTTTCACTGCAAAACCTCAAGTAATTTGCCAATTTGACAACCTTCCTCAAAGAATTGGCTCCCGAGCCGACCACGAAAGTTGTAGATATCGTCGAAACAGTGGCGATAGCGTGGGAACTTAACTCATATCACCTTCCGAATAGTATTTGTGAATTTTCTCGTACTTTCACTATTTTAAGCCATTCTTCACACTTTACTTCCTTAACATCTCAAGAGCTCTTTATTATTTTTCTTCAATTTTTGGATGACGAAATAAACGTCATTATTAACTTATAGCTCAAATAAAGAGGGCAAATTTTGGGGT
Source organism: Vicia villosa (assembly GCF_029867415.1). NCBI lineage: Eukaryota > Viridiplantae > Streptophyta > Magnoliopsida > Fabales > Fabaceae > Vicia > Vicia villosa. The sequence continues at coordinate 11,558 of NW_026705186.1, forward strand.
GCAACAGCTTCCCCTATTCAAACTTCTTGAACCTGACGAGCGAGAAACGAAAGTTTCGAACCGTTGAGGTGGAAGGAGATTGAATACCAAAATGAACTCGAAAATTTGCACTCTTGATCAATAGAAGATCCCATCTTGTAATAAGAAGGAATGTACCACCCCGCGAGCAGGGAAAAAACTTCAATTGACCTGGATAATAAATATGCTCCAACTTGTGAAAAAGGAGGAACGGGCACCCACAGGCAGGGGAAACACTTCAAATGATCTGGGTATCAAGAGAAGGAACATCTCGACTGATCTGAATATCAGACGTAGCAGATGTCTCCGAACTTGCATCGGGATAGATGTCTTAAGTCGATCTGGGAATCGAGGGAGATACGCCGGTTGATCTGGACATCAACGGGTAATAGGTATCTCTGATCTGGGAATCTGGGCAGACATCTCTTCTGATGCAATTAAATCATCAGGTAGATATTCCTACTAATCTGGGAATTAGCGGCTAGCTCCTTCGTAAGACCACGGGGATTCGGAGGCGGTTCCTTCAACTGAACTGATAATCAGGATAGGAACAATATCTCTTCCGAACTGTGTACGCCGGGGAAAGAATTCCTTTAAACTGATCTGGACATGATGCCAGAAAATAAGTAGGACAATCTTCATCTGAAAGACAAAGTCGATCAGGCAAACATCTCCATCTGATCTGATGATATCAGTGGCTTTCTCCTTAGTAAGATCACGGGAGATCCGGAGGCGGTTCCTTCAACTAATCTGAAACTGGATATTAGGATAGGAACGGATGTTTCTTCCGAACTGTGTACGCCGGGTAAAGAAAGCGTCCTCAACTGATAGTAAGGTATCAGGACTGGGCAAACGAGTTTCTTCTTCTGAACAAACTAAATCGTCAGAGAGTAGATATTTCCAACTGATCTGATGTATCAGAGGGCTTGCTCCTTCGGAAGATCTTGGGAGATCCGGAGGCGGTTCCTTCAACTGAAAGTGTGATTTATCAGGAATGGGAACAAATATCTTCCACCGATCTGGGGGCATCGGGAATAGGAATGTCTTTGAACTGATCTGAGCTGTGCCAGAAAATAAGTAGAACAATCCTCTTCTGAGTCGAAATATCAGGATATGCGCCTGTAATGACTAGGCGAATATTGCTCTCTATGGAGCATTTGAATCTGGATGACTTTCCTGTAGAAAGAGACAACAGATATGATATGGTTTATGCATGATGTATGTATGAATGTGTATGGAATAACGTTTCCGAGAAGGAAGACGCTATACGCTTTTGAGAATGCAATGCAAATGATGCATGATTCGAACGTTGCTTGGGGAGACAACGGAGGAGCACTGAATTGCTGAAGAAGTCCTGGAGAGATTACGGAACTCTGCGGAGAGGACAAGATGGGTGACCAAGGGTCACAAACTGCGAGCTGGCCCAGATGGATCAGAAATCTGCTGGAGACGATCAACTTTGGATGCGAGCTCTGGTTGGGGAACAAATCTTGCTTGAAGATATGAACATCCCACTTAACTGCTTGGGGAATACCCTTGCAACTTCACTGGAGAAGCAAATTCTCGACATACTGGGGATGAGGAGATAAGAGCAAGTCGTGGAGATAACTCTGATGGGGAGTGACCAACTTGCTGGTGAATAAAGCATTCCGCTGGGGAAAATCCTTGAAGGACACAGATTCTGCGGAGGATGCATGTGAATCTCTGCTGAGGAAAGACTCAATGGGGAAGATGAATACTTCTGCAAAACGAGCTGCTGGAGATGTGAGAGATCCGCTGGGGATAAGGAACTTAGCATAAGAACCTTTTGTTTAGGCAACTCCACTGGGGAATAAGATGACTCTCCTGGGGAAAACAGGTCCATCTGATGGAGAGAGAAGCGCTCTACTGGGGAAAGAGAGGCATTCGGGCAAAGAACCTCATTAAGAGCTTGCTGGGGAATCAGATAACATTCTATCATGATTCAACTGGGGAGAAAACATTCCACTGGAAACAAGACTTCTGGAGCATAGAGAATGCGTTAAGATGTGCTTTACTGAGGATGTGAGAATCCTGGAACAAAGAAAGTCTCATCTGACTGTACTCAGCTGGGGAGTGAGAATCTTTCATTAGGAAGCACTCGGCTGGGGAGTGAGAATCTCTCCTGGTTAAGTCTACCGATAAGCTGATACAACGTGCTTGCAAACATGTACCTGCGAGACAAACAAGTGAACATGCCCCAGGACATAGCATAGCATCTTGGCCTGCCATCCTGGTTACACAAGACTTCGAAGTAGATTCAAAGGTTATATCATTTCTAATCATGTATTGTAAAAGCGATGTAGTTTTGATATGCAAAGTTTAACACAAACTCAGGACGTTTTATGCAAACAAAACAGTGAAAGAAAACAGCTTTTGAGATGAAAAGAAATTTATTTAAAAACATGCCCGAAAGAGGGAGAATACATTTCAGAAGCAGTTCCTAGTAAGAGGTAACCACAATTTATTGAGTACAAAAGAAATGGCAATGTGAAACGGATATCCATTGGTTTCGATCCCGCTATCACTTTTATAACTCCGACGTTCTCATCTCCTTGCTTTGGAAGACCGTACTCATTAGGATTGATCACTGCCCGATTTAACAACTGATTGATATGACATCACCAAACTTGTGGACCCGACAGGGTTTGTGAGTGCCTTTAGGGATTTGAGTTGCCCAGGCGCAAACTCAAGAACACGGAGTCTTGCTTATCCCTCGGTCGGGAGCCCTAAACACGACGATTGGAATTAGAAAACACTTTAGGGATTTGAGTTGCCAGGTGCAAACTCAAGAACACGGAGTCTTGCTTATCCCTCGGTCGGGAGCCCTAAGTATGTATGAAGAGTGATTGCCAAGGTGGCATGCGAGATGTAGCCGTTCGCTTTTGTCCCTTTTTTGCCTAAGCCGCCCTTTCGGGTTTTCAACTTAGCGGGTATATTTGTTTCTTTTTCATTCTTTTGCCTGATTCCTTTTCCATTCTTTTTCTTTTTCCTTTTTTTCTTTTTTCTTTTTTTCTTTTTTTTCTTTTTTTTCTTTTTTTTTCTTTTTTTTCCTTTTTATCAGGTCTGTGCGAAGTATTTTTTGACTACATCTGCGTTCACAGGGTGCGGAAAGTCCTCGCCATCCATTGTTGCAAGCATCATGGCACCGCCAGAGAACACTTTCTGCACAACGAAGGGACCTTCATACGTCGGAGTCCACTTGCCTCGAGGATCACCCTGAGGAAGAATGATTCTTTTGAGTACCAGGTCACCTGGTTTGTAGCTTTGGGGTCGCACCCGCTTGTCAAAAGCTTTTCTCATCTTCTTTTGGTATACCTGACCATGACCAATAGCCGCTAAACGCTTTTCATCAATGAGATTCAACTGATCCAATCGATTCTGTACCCATTCTGACTCGTCAAGCTCGACGTCTTTCATGATCCTCAGGGAAGGAATCTCAACTTCAACAGGCAATACCGCTTCCATACCATAAACAAGTGAGAAAGGAGTTGCCCCAGTCGATGTACGCACAGAGGTGCGATAACCATGCAAGGCGAAAGGGAGCATCTCATGCCAATCTCGGTAGGTCACTACCATCTTTTGCACAATCTTCTTAATGTTTTTGTTGGCCGCTTCAACAGCGCCATTCATCTTTGGACGATACGGAGAAGAGTTGTGGTGTTTGATCTTGAAGGACTCACAAAGCTCCTTCATCATCTTGTTATTGAGATTCGATCCATTGTCAGTAATGTTGTGCTTGATAAAGCGAGTAATCACTTGCTTGGTGACATTCGCATAGGATGCGGCTTCAACCCACTTGGTGAAGTAATCGATGGAAACCAAAATGAAGCGATGTCCATTGGAAGCAGTAGGCTTAATTTCTCCAATCATGTCAATGCCCCACATTGCGAAAGGCCACGGAGAAGTCAAGACATTCAAAGGCACAGGCGGCACGTGCACTTTATCAGCATAGATCTGGCACTTGTGACAAATTCTGACATGGTTATGACAATCAGTTTCCATAGTGGACCAATAGTAACCAGCCCTCAGGATTTTCTTAGCCATTGTATGCCCACTAGAATGGGTACCAAACTCGCCTTCGTGCATTTCCTCTATGATTTTCGAAGCTTCTTCCTTAACAACACATCGAAGCAACACACCGTCATGATGCCTCTTGTACAACACCCCACCGTTGAGGTAAAACTTAGCTGCAAACCTTCTCAGAAACTTCTTATCAGTCACCGACGCTTTGGGAGGATACTCTTGAGTTTCGAGGAACTTTTTGATATCGTGATACCAGGGATTACCATCCAATTCAACATCAGCCTCAAAGCAAAATGCTGGCTCATCCAACCTGTTGATGGTGATGTTAGGAGCTTCATTAACCCATTTCACTTTGAACATGGAAGCCAAAGTAGCGAGAGCATCAGCAAGATTGTTCTCTTCTCTAGAAATATGCTCGAATGTGATCTCATCAAAGTACGGAATGAGTCTCATCACATGCTCCCTGTATGGAATCAGATTCTGATGGCGAGTTTCCCAATCTCCATTGATCTGGCTAATGACAAGATTGGAATCCCCATAAACTTTCAAGTGCTTGATTCGCAAATCGATCGCAGCTTCGATACCATAGATGCAAGCTTCATACTCAGCCATGTTATTGGTGCAATCAAAACAGATTCGGACTGTAAACGGAATATGAAAACCTGATGGAGAAGTAATTATAGCTCCAACACCATTCCCGAGTGCATTAGAGGCACCATCGAACACGAGCGTCCATCGCGATCCTGGTTCGGGTCCTTCCTCTGGGCCAGGAATGTTACAATCTCTGATGTACAGAACATCCTCATCGGGGAATTCAAACTTCATCGGTTCATAATCTTCAACGGGCTGGTGCGCAAGATAATCCGCCAACACACTACCTTTGATGGCTTTCTGGGTAGTATACTGGATATCATATTCAGTCAAGATCATTTGCCACCTGGCTACTCTTCCGGAAAGAGCGGGCTTCTCAAAGACGTATTTGATAGGATCCATCTTGGAAATCAATAAGGTGGTGTGAACCAACATATACTGCCTCAGCCGGCGAGCAGCCCACACCAAAGCACAGCAAGTTTTCTCGAGCAGTGAGTATCGGGATTCACAGTCGGTAAACTTTTTGCTAAGATAGTATATTGCATGCTCTTTTCGGCCAGACTCGTCATGTTGACCCAACACACATCCCATTGAATTTTCAAGAACTGTGAGGTACATAATCAAAGGCCTTCCTGGAACTGGAGGCATTAGTATCGGAGGTTCCTGCAGATACTCTTTCACTTTTTCAAATGCTTTTTGACAATCATTATTCCACCTGGCCGTCTGATCTTTCCTTAGCAATTTGAATATTGGTTCACAAGTGGCCGTAAGATGAGAGATGAATCTAGCAATGTAGTTCAACCTCCCTAAGAAACCATGAACCTCTTTTTCTGTTCTCGGCTCAGGCATCTCTTGTATAGCTTTTATTTTGGCAGGATCAACCTCAATACCTTTCCCGCTAACAACAAAGCCCAACAACTTTCCGGATCGCACTCCGAAAGTGCATTTGTTTGGATTCAACCTCAGTCTGAATTCCCGAAGCCTTTCAAACAACTTCTGGAAATGAACCAAGTGCTCTTCTTCAGTATGAGATTTTGCAATCATGTCGTCAACATACACTTCAATCTCTTTGTGAATCATGTCGTGAAAAAGAGTCACCATGGCGCGCTGATACGTTGCCCCTGCGTTTTTCAACCCAAAAGGCATAACTTTATAGCAGAAAGTCCCCCACAGTGTGATAAACGTTGTTTTCTCCATGTCTTCTGGTGCCATCTTGATCTGATTGTACCCAGAGAAGCCATCCATGAAGGAAAACACTTTGAAAGGAGCAGTATTATCCACCAACACGTCAATGTGAGGAAGAGGGAAATCATCCTTTGGACTCGCCCTATTCAGATCTCTGTAATCAACACACATCCTGACCTTTCCGTCCTTCTTAGGCACAGGAACAATATTAGCAACCCATGGCGGGTAATTCACAACTTGCAGAAAGCCAGCATCAAACTGCTTCTCAACCTCTTTCTTAATCTTCTCAGACATATCTGGGCGAGTCCTTCGAAGCTTCTGCTTGACAGGAGGACTATCTTCCTTGAGAGGTACGCGGTGTACTACAATATCTGTATCGAGACCAGGCATATCCTCATAGGACCAAGCAAAGATATCTGCATACTCTTTCAACATAGCAATAAGCCTCTGCTTCACACTATTCTCAAGCGCAACCCCTATCTTGACTTCTCGGACTTGCTCTTCAGTGCCAACATTCGCCATCTCAATTGCCTCCTGATGCGGCTGAATCGCTTTCTTTTCTTGTTTCAATAATCTGGCCAACTCATCGGGGAGATCACAATCTTCATAAGCTTCCTCCTCGGCTTGGTAGATCGGATTGTCAAAATCATAATGAGCAATAGCGGAACTGTTACCAATGGAATCCGTGGTAGTGGGACATCTGCATGATTGATGTTTTTATTTTAGTTTTATTTTTATTAAACTATGTGCAAGTGTGTGGGAAAACATTGCCATTTAAGGGAAAAAGTTAAAAAGAAAGACAAAGAGCAAAACATTTGAATGCAAAAACGTCCTTATTTTATGATTAATCTTTGAAAATGCGAACTGCATGGCCCTACAAATGATTCACTACGCCTTGGGCAGAGCGTAGGAATTATGGCATGATAAGAAAAGTAAAAACAAGGAATTTACTCCTGAGCTTGTGTAACTTGGATGACTTCTTCAATTGTCCAGTTGCAAGGCATTTCCCCAGGAATACTTGGACGAATCCAGCTATCAAAGTCACAATCACTATCCACCTCTTCGCCATTGACAATGGCATTAACCTGACCGTCTTGAATGACGCCCCCACTCACAAACTTGATCGGGCTGAGGACACCAGACTTGGGAGATGCATTCTGCTTTCCGGGATTGAAACCAAGACCATTCTTGTCAAATTTGGGACGCACGTCAATTACTTGCCCCCAGCCTTCCACTCTTCCAGTCTCAACGACATTCACAGCCTCGTTATCGTATAAAGAGGAGTTCTCACAGCATTCACAGCCTCAAATGCTTGAAACGGAGTCTCATGTATTTCACCTTCGATCTCCACATATCGGAAAGAGGACAAGTGACTCACGATATAATCTTCCTCACCCCAAACAGTCACCACTTTACCGTCAACCGGGTACTTCAACTTCTGATGAAGAGTGGATGTCACAGCACCAGCCTTGTGAATCCATGGTCGTCCCAACAAACAACAGTAAGCGGGTTGAATATCCATCACATAGAAGGTTATAGTAAAGATTTGAGGACCCACTTGGATTGGTAGATCTACCTCCCCGAACACAGACCTCCTTGAACCGTCAAAGGCGCGCACTATCAACTTACTTGGCCTTAACTCAACACCGGCATAGTCAATTCGCATGAGAGCTGATTTGGGCAGCACATTTAAAGAAGACCCAGTATCAACCAAAACACGGGACAAGGTCGTCCCCTTACACTCAATCGAAATATGCAAAGCCTTGTTATGGTTTCTCCCTTCTGGCGGAAGATCACAATCTGTAAATCCCAAACCATTCCCAGCAGAGATGTTATTGGCTACCGCCTCTAACTGATTCACAGATATTTCATGCGGGACGTAATCACCATTCAGGATTCTCAAGAGAGCATCTCTATGACCTTCTGAACACATCAGCAGTTGCGAGATGGAGATCTTTGACTGGGTCTGACCCAACTGCTCAACCACTTTGTAATCAGACTTCCTGATAATTCTCAACAGTTCCTCCACATCCTTGGAAGACACAGCACTATCAGGTGCCCCATTCTGAATCGGAGAAGTCTAGCGAAGTCACATGGAATTCTGTTAGTGCTTTAGGGATTCGAGCAATGCAAATGGTGCAAAGCTCAAGATAGACAATGTCTTGCTTATCCCTCGTGTGGGAGCCCCAAGCAACTTCAAAGACTTGCAAATACTAACATCATGACCAGGTGCCCCAAGATATAATTCACACCTAGTGTCATTGTCATCAAGCAAAGAATCTGTAGACATCCATACAGTACGGAGCTTAACCAGTTGCAAATAAAGCAAGCATGGAAGCAAATGAGCATAAGACAAGTCTTCAAAAGAACCCCAACTGAACTTTCTTCTCTGTCACCCCCACAAAGTTCCATGACCGATCTTTGAACATACAATAAGAACCAATCAAGTCTCTGAGTCTAGTGAGAATACCAAATCTGAATAAGAGATCATCGATCTTGAACACCTGTTATGCATGGAATGTGTGAGATGCATGATATGCATGCAATGCCATGTTCATTCGATTTCCAAGGAATCCTTGTTTTTTATTTTATTTTTAAAGCAAGAGATGGAAAAGCTCAATACGAGGCTTAAAGATATGATTCCTTGGAAATGGAAGGAACATGTATGCTAGTTATTTTTTGTACATCATTTTTTGGAAAGTAAACATGCAATGATGCAAAGTGGTGGGACTTTGGATGTCTCCCACCGGACATGTCTGGATCTCCTCAATGTTATACGATCCAGGTTCAAAGGTTCGGCACCAATTCAGAACTCCCCGTAGATCACGGGCCATAATCAATAGAAACAGAACCATAGTCATCATAACAGGAACAAAACCACTCGAACAAGAACCATCGTAAACCTCGAACAAGAACAGAGGTAACCCACGAACAAGAACAGCGGTAACCCACAAACAAGAACAGCGGTCACCAACAATGTACCTGTTAAATGATCATTGATTCCCGCCCCACTCACGGGTAAAATCTAGGCCAAGGTAAGGTCATGAAACGCAATATACGGTCCGCCCGATGGTAAGCATCATCACAGCGCGGAAGCGGGTGACGATAATACCTCCGTTTGAAACCACTACTCTGCTCGTGGTCACATAATCCATCCCGAGACGTACACCTCGAGACAAACCATGCTTCCACTCTATCCTAGGGTTCCTATGGTTCACACATAGCCTGGGTATTGGGCCTTTTACCTCTTGAAACACCCACCCAACAAACAGAGATCCAGCCAGTCCAGAATATGATGCAGGAAAGTAAAAGCGCACATAGAATGCAATGCAAACAGATAAAATATGCAAAGCAATAAAAACACCCAATGATAAACGCACAAGCGCTAGGATCGACTCGCTAGGTCCGGACCAGCAACAGGTCAAGACGTCCCCAGCAGAGTCGCCAGCTGTCGCTACCGCGAAAATTAACAGAGTCGCCACTAACATATTTATCCTGAAAAGGAAGGGAATGCCAGCAAACCACAAAACAAAACAACGGTCTCACGACCAGAGAAAAAGGGTAAGGGAGTCGGTTACGCGATGGGAAGGTGTTAGCACCCCTCGTGCCCATCGTACTCGATGGTATCCACGCCTGGGTCTAAATCTATGGGTGTGTAACAAACTACGCTAATCTGGAATAAAATGAATGCAGAATGTAGGGAAAAGAAAGGATTGTGCTCGCACGGGCCCTACCCCGCTGCCTACGTATCTGTTTTGCAGAATCAGAGCTACCGTAGCTCGGCTAACTAATTTTTGTTTGTTTTGTATTTTTTAGGTGAACGAGTTACATTCACACTCCGCTGCTCGACCTTTGGAGACTTATGCTTGGGAATGGAGCGGAAACAACAAGTTCTTAAGAAAAGAAAATCAAAGAGTGTGGTTTGTGTTTTAAAAGATGCATGAGGAAAACCTAAGCTAAGGGGGAAAGCTTGCTACCTAATGTTATCATACAAAGGGTACAAGTCTAAACTAAACTAACAACCTACGAGAAAAGGGGGAAAGCAAACAATGAGCACACAAACGAGCATCCACTCGTAAAGCAAACAAAACCAACGGTACTGACCGAATGGTAGAAAAACGGTCCCGCCATAGCCAAGGGGAGCAGCTCAACCCAAGTCAACCAAGCATTAGACCTCGTGAAAATGATCGGGCCATAGACAAGAGGGCAGACCCCTCTCAGCAACCAAGCCGTCACGGATCGTAAAGGAAAACGGTGCGTGCGTACACCGAGCATCAACGTCGAGCGACGCGAGCTATAGGAAAGGCGGGGGTCCGGCTGCATGAACCCTTTTCCTGACATACTCGATAACAAGATCTTGTGCAGGTTCAAAAGCAAGCGACGCGAGGCGTGCGCATAATGAACAGACTCGATGAGACTAGGCGGGCGTTGATTACGAACCCTTGACCGCATGCCTTCCATGAGGACTTAACGGAGTGCCATATAGGACTTATTACACCGTGACTCCCTGCCGCAAAGCACAAATATAAACACACCAACAAAAACAGAGCCTCTTTCGAGGGCTTGGCCAGATGCATGTCTAAGTCCTACTTCTCATGTTATAGGATGATGCGGGAAAGCGATAAAGTGCGAGAGAAATAAAATGAAACGGGATCAATACCAAACGGATGATGATCCGTAAACTAAAGCGAAGCAAAGCGAAGAAACTAGAATCCCGCGAGCGAGCTAGCAAAGCAAAAGCAAATAGTTAGCACACCGATTAGCCATGAAAGCACACAAGGGTCGACGTATGCGTCGAGCATAATCACAATACACCTGCAAGAGGAACAAACAAACCAAACAAGCAGATATAAAGTAATAGGAATGTGTCTCCAGGATGAGAACACAAAGCACGTGAATGAATCCGTGTCCCGCAAGTAAAGCGGAACACTCCTAGAATGAGCATCGGTCGGTGACCGTCCAAAAGCCTCGCACACTAGTACACACGTTAGAGATAACAAGACACCGCAATCGGAATTGCGTTATTGCTATTCTAAAATAAACCGGACAAAGCAAACATGGAAAAAAGGTACGGTAAAACGCTAATAAGCATGCAAAAATCAACACCGGAAGCCGACAAAAGTACCATCATGGAAAATACAAAATTCAGCAATGCAAATCATTCCACAAAATAGTACATCTCACGAGCTTTCCAACGATATAAAGAACATGCGAATCGGAGTTACGAGTCAAAAGATATGAACATTCAAAGTTGGAAAAAAAAACTAGAAAAAGCATGTAACCGGTTACATGAATCAGGTAACCGGTTACATCACTGGCAGTGACGAAAAAGGGTTAAAAACAAGTCATGTAACCGGTTACATCAATCAGGTAACCGGTTACATCACTGGCAGAAACTGGAAAACAGGGTCATGTAACCGGTTACATGAATCAGGTAACCGGTTACATCAGCACCAGAAGTGAAAAAACAGCAAAATCAACATTCAAAAGCACTTCAATCATGCATCCAATAAGAGATGTAACCAAGCACGAATTTGCCTCAATTTGTACAGCATTATGAGCATCAAACAAGCACAATTAGGCATCAATCCACATAGATTTCAAGTCATCATCAATAATCATCAAGCAACAAGTTTATGCAAGCATTATAACAAACACATAGTGCACCAAACTTGTATCCACATGCAATTGCAAGCAAAGATATCAATGGATCCAACATTTAATCATCATCATCAACATCAATTAAGCACAATCAACCACTAGATCTAGCATTCAAATCATGTTAACATCTACAATTAAGCACTCAATTCAAGGTTCAAGGCTTACCGGATGAAGATCTTTAACCGACGCGCGAACACGAACACGACACGAACGCGAACACGACACGAACGCGACACAAACGCGAAAGCAAGATCCAAGGAGAGAGAGAGTGAGGCGCGCGAGGTGTAGAGAGGAAGGAGGAACTTCGAACTCGGACTCTCAATCTTCCATCCATGTTGTTCTTGATTCTTGAAGAAGATTGATGAATATTGATGAAAGTTTTATGTAATTTGTGGTTTTGATCTATGAGAATTGAGAGAGAATTGAGAGAATGTGTTTGTGAAGAATTGGTGAATTGAAATTATGAGAGTCCTCCCTTGATTTGTGAAGAGCAAAATGTTTATATATTGTCAACGCGAAATGTCCAAATTGCCCTCGGTGCGTCTCATTTTGGCTCGTTTTTAAGGAAACTCGGTTCGGCTCTGAATTTAGGAACGAAACCAATGCCATTGTGAAGATGACCAAAATTGTGACCCGTCTCCGCGAGAATCATCTCAATCCGATAAGCGATGAAGAAAATACGCTGGTTTGAATGACGAGAAACGTCGATTCATCTGGCGCGACTATGCGAAATTTTGTGGGTACCGCTCAAAGAACTCGATAAAACACCATCTTCGGCTCAGAATCTGAACAGGCATGTGTGACAAAGAATTGAAGCTAACGAAATTTCTGAGAAAATGCCGCCGGAATGGACTTCATAAGATCAAAATCGAAGAAGTTATGAATTTTCGAACTCGGCGCGACACACTCGAAAACACACTTTTTTTCCGAAACAACACGACGATCTTTAAAATTCTGGGAATTTTCCATGCATAATTGGCCTTCGGTCCGAACATATGAAATCTTGGTAATGATGCCACGGAGCTCCAGTTAAATTTTCAAGCGAATCCGGCGAGCGGATTAGGAGATATGAATTTTCCGAGGCGCAAAACCCTACATTCAGCACTAATTTTCACTGCAAAACCTCAAGTAATTTGCCAATTTGACAACCTTCCTCAAAGAATTGGCTCCCGAGCCGAACATGAAAGTTGTAGATATCGTCGAAACAGTGGGGATAACTCGGGAACTTAACTCATATCACCTTCCGAATAGTATTTGTGAATTTTCTCGTACTTTCACTGTTTTAAGCCATTCTTCACACTTTACTTCCTTAACATCTCAAGAGCTCTTTATTATTTTTCTTCAATTTTTGGATGACGAAATAAACGTCATTATTAACTTATAGCTCAAATAAAGAGGGCAAATTTTGGGGTGCAACAATAGCCGATTTCCAGGAGTCCGATAAATGAAATGTTTTAATTATTTTGTTTCTTATTCCATTTTACACTGTGGATGTGTTAATTTTAAAACTCTAATTATTGTTCTTCAATTATAGAAAAGAGTCTGTTGAGAAAGACTATTTCTAGTGGAATACTTATGAATTGTGATTTGAGAAGGTGATGGTGGACCTCCAGGAGTTCGATCGATAAATGTTTTGATTTTTTGTTTTTGTTTTTTAGTCTATTTAACAAAAATTGGACAGTTTGATATTGCAAATGTAAGTCTGTATTTTCTTAAGTAGGAAAGAGTCATTTGGAATGACTTTTTCAAGTAGACGATTTCTAAATTATGATCTTTAAAATTGAAGGTGATCCTCTAGAGTCCGATTGCTGAAATTTTTTAATATCTTTTTTGTTTCATTAAACATCTTACAAGATATGGACAATCTGAAATAGAAAATTCAAGTTGGTGTATTTTCAGTGAAGGAAATAACTAGTTAAGAATGGATTTTCTAGTGGAAGACTTATGAAATATGATTCGGGAAGGTGATGAAAGAACTCAGAGAGTCTGATTAATGTAATTTTAAATTTTTTTCTTAATGAAATAAGGCTTAATTGTTGTTATATTTCTCTTCAGTATAATTTTAAAAATTTTAAAATAAGTGACTTATTTATGATACAGTTTTTTAAATAATATTTGGCCCAACTTCTCATCTTCTACTATTAATCTTGCCTTAATTAGTGGTATTCTACTCCTTTAGTTGAACTACAAATTAATAATAGTAAAAATAATAATAAATTTTGGGGATCTTTCCACTACCTAATCATTTCTAATAATGTAATTTAATCAATAGTAATAGAATAAATGTATTAATATATAACCATCTTTAAGAAAATCATACGATATTCAAAGAGTATGTTGAGAAGGACTATTTTTAGTGGAATACTTGTGAATTGCGATTGGAGAAGGTGATGGTGGACCTCCGGAAGTTCAATCGATGATTTTTTGAATTTTTTTGTTTTTTAGTCTATTTAATAAAAATCTGACAAAGTTGTGAACATATGATCATGTGTGACATATCTATAAAAAATTAGTTTTATATTATTAGTTTATTTAATAAAAGATTCAACCATAAGTTTAATCAGTTGAACCAATTAAACCTTAAATCGGAAGCTTTGTTTAATCGATCTCCGGTCCGATTTTGAAAATATTGGTAAAAGTATTAATATGTAATAAATAAAATCATAAGATATTTTGACTCTATCTCCCACCAAGTAATATATGTTAAAAGAAATTTCCGTTCCGCATTTTTTTTGGTTGAAAGACTTGTTAAGAAATATAGGAGAAAACTTAAATACGATTCTTTAGGTGTAGTTTATACTATTTTCCATAAAAAAAATGACAAATGTATAATTTCCTCCTATTTTTACTTTCTGAATGATATTTAAATACACTTGACATATTTTAATCGAAAAATAGTACAAACTACACATAAAAAATTATAGTTAATTTTTCTCCATTAATATATAACAAAATCAACATATTAACTTAAAATAATATTTTATATATCAATTCAAAATATAACATTTTTTGTACCATAAGGTATTAAAACACGTTGTGTATAAGCTCGTGGCCAAATTGTTAGCTAATCGGTTGAAGATTGTTTTGGATAATTGGCCAAATTCCCATAATTCGGTTTAAGTTGCATCATTAGTTATATTTTTGTTTTTGGTCATTTGTTATGGGCCTGGGTTATGTATTTGACCCAATTGTGTTATGACCCGATTTGGTTTTTTCACTATCACCTAGGTTTGGCCGTGAAACATTCATTCACGTTTACTATTCACTAAATAATTTGGCAAGCTTGTACGAATTGATAGAGAACTAATCGTCGTTGGTTAATCTTTCGTATTCAGGTTCCAATACTATGAGATTAATATAATTTTGCAATATAAGTCCTATTCCTTAAATTCCACTTTGTGTTTATCATTTGCTTAATCAAATTATTCATAGAGTAGATTGTTTTGTTAGATTGATTTAAGTTTCTCAATTTATAAGCGTTTTATCGTATGCTTAATCGTTAATCCGCTTTATGCTTAACCGAATGCTTAATTCGGCAAACGAGAAATATAATTCTTATAATATTGTTGTGCTTATCGGTTGATATTTTAATCGAACAGAAATGGAATCTGCTTAGGGTAGTGAAGTTATAATAATCGATGATTGGTAGGAATCAAATCGGTAGATTGACTTATTTTATAATCACTTATTTCATAATCACTTAATTGTACTATTTATAAAATCGATCCTAAAACCAACCCCCTAAATCGATTTACTGTTGGTTAGTAATAATCAAGAATCCTTGAGAGAACGATATTCGAGTTGTCGTTACCGCTAAACTACCATTTTTATAAAACACTCATTTTTGATTTGTGCGTGACAACAGATCATCGAGATTGCAGAAGGAAAATGGATCCTAAAAGTGATGAGGGAATATTTCTGGGATACTCTACCAACAGTAGAGCATATAGAGTGTTCAACACAAGAACAAAGGTGGTGATGGAGTCCATAAATGTGGTGATTGATGAGTCACCAAAACAAGCTGATGTCGTAGATGATGTTGGAACATTCCTTCATATGGATAATGCTGAACATCTCCTCCTACAGAAAATGTTGAAACATCCCCTCCCTTGGTTGGTAATGGTGGTGACTCAAATGCAAATGCTGAATCCGCAGACACAGAGACAATTGCTAAAGGATCTTCTATCAGGATTCATAAAGATCATCCTACGGAGATTATCATAGGAGATCTAAAGAAAGGGGTAACCACCACGTAAAGAGAAGTTGTGTCAAACTCCTACTTTGTTTCAAAAGTTGAAACAAATAATGTCAAGGAAACCTTGACTGATGAGTTTTGGATTAATGATATGCAAGAGGAACTTGAACACTTCAGGAGGAATGAGGTTGGGACTTAGTTCCAAGACCTGAAGGAATTAATGTTATTGGAACACGTTGGATGAACAAGGTGTTGTTACCAGAAACAAAGCCAAACTTGTTGCTCAAGGATACACTCAAATTGAGGGAGTGGACTTTGATCAGACATTTTCTCCTGTAGCTCGCCTGGAATCTATAGGTTACTACTCGGTGATCCAGCCTTTCCAGACCACGTGTTCAAACTGAAGAAAGCCTTGTATTGTTTGAAAGAAGCTCCTAGAGCTTGGTATGAAAGATTGACTGAGTTTCTAGTTTATCATGGATACAAAAAGGGTGGAATAGATAAGTTGTTTTTAAACATTAGGTTGTTAAGTTGTTTTAGCCAAAATAAGCCAAAGGGGGAGATTGTTAATTCTCTGTGTTATGACTGGAATTATGTTTGGTAAAACTAACTTATGGGAACATGTTGAACAATATGTTCTATTCACTTCAACTAAAGAAGATGTGTCGAGAATGATGTCCTATGCAGGGTCCATTTGACATCGTGTCTGTTAGGTTACATCTAGATCTATTGAAGTCGGTTTTATGTATAGGTGGAGAATATTTTGGAATATTATGTAATCCTATGTGGCGCTGGATTTAGGGATAAGAGATTTCCTCTGTTTTCAAGATATTTGATTAGTTTCTAAATATGGAGAATATTTCGTGAACTAATGATTGAAGCCTTATCTTCATGGAGAAGATTGTGGAGTATTTTATTGAATGCCCTGCTGCGATTTGAAGCCCAAGTCTAGTCCAGAAGATTTTTTTAAATAGCAAGCATCAAACCTAGTATTTGTGTGGAACTTACATTGAAGTTTTTGTTAGGGTTTGTGCAGTCTTGTCTGTTGTGAGCCTCTCTAATACCATCTTGATAGAAGAGTTTGGTGTTTTCATTGATTTGTAAGTTTTTTGTTCATTCATAAGCTTTTAAGCATTGAGTGACTGTGTTTTGGAAGCGTGTCTTCTAACATTTTGTAATTGATTATCACGATTGTGATTAAGGGGGGTTGAGGTGAGCCTCATACCTAGGTGAGTCTTAGATAGAAGTATAGCACATGTAGTGATTAGGCGAGAAAGCTGTAAACCGGAGGTTGTTTACGTGTGAACCGAAGGTTTTTCACATATTACTTCAAATTGATACTATCATAATGGACTTATCCCTGCTTGATAGCCCCCAAGAGTAGGTATTGTTGATACCAAACTGGGTGAATAATTATGTGTGATATTTAAGTTTATGTACTGCACTTTTATATACCTTGATCAAAGCTTTTAAATAAGATCAAGTATTGTTCTTAGTTAAGGTTCTTGACTAAGTATTTTTTATTGGAAAGTGTAATCTTTCTATTGGGTTCCCTTGGTACGGGGTGTGTGACTGTTGTTCATCACGACGGTGATTAAAATTTGGATGTCGATTTCTCATATCTATATGTTGATTTCTAGGTTTAAATTGCACTAGGTAGTGATTAGGAGATAAGTTGTAAACTGAGACTGTTTAGGCTTTGAACTAGTACTGCTAATAGTGGATTTCCTTCATGGCTTGGTAGCCCTCACAATAGGTGTTGTTGCACTGAACTGGGTTAACAAATCCTTGTGTTATTTATCATTCTGCATTTAGTTTTCAGTTTTGATAAGTGTGTTATAAGTCAGCAGATGTTATAACATTTGTCTGAACATTATGTGTTGTTAGAACATCTATCTTGACATCTGTTGTGTAAGTGTTATAATTTCAATTGGAATCAGAGCAGGGACCTTGTTCTGTTTATTGGGTGAGCTCTAGGTAGAATATTTTCTGGTACTATGGATACAGAAGGAGTATACAACAACTGACCGCCTTTGTTGGATGGTTCTAATTATGAGTGGTGAAAAGTCAAAATGGTTGCCTTTCTAAAATCCATGGATAGAAAAGTCTTGAAGGCTATTCTGAAAGGATGGGATCATCCCATTATAAAGGACAAAGATGGGAATGTGTCATTAAAATCAGAGGAAGATTTGTCTGATGAGGATGATAGACTAGCTCTTGGAAATTCCAAAGCTATGAATACTCTATTCAATGGAGTATACAAGAATGTTTTCGAATTAATTAATACATGTACTATAGCTAAAGATGCTTGGGAAATCCTCAAAACAACTAATGAAGGTACATCAAAAGTTAAGATGTCTAAACTTCAACTTTTAACCTCCAAATTTGAGAACCTAAAGATGAATGATGATCAAAGCATTCAGGACTTTCATATGAATATCCTTGAAATTGCAAATATATCTAGTGCCTTGGGAGAAAATATGTATGAAGCAAAACTTGTCAGAAAAATTCTCAGGTATTTACCTAAGAGGTTTGACATGAAGGTAACTTCCATTGAAGAAGCTCAAGACATTAACAACATGAGAGTTGATGAAATTATTGGGTCACTTCACACCTTTGAAATGATAATAAGTGACAGAACTGAAAAGGAGAAAGAGAATAACTTTAGAACTTCCGAAACTAAAAATGAAAAAAAATCAATATGACATGAACACTGATGAAGGATTTTCAATAGCTATTGTACTTTTAGGGAATGGGCTCAATCAACTATTAAATAAATTAAAGACTATACCAAATGTCTAAAACATCATAAGGGACAATACTGATCAAGGAAGAGTTTTCACAACATATAATCCTCTAAAAAAATAATAGAGAAGTTAAAAAAAAGGTCATAGCCCTAACAAGGAGGTATGGATCTGATTAAGACTCTTATAATAAAGACCTATCTTATTAAGAGTTAGCTATCTCCTACAAAGATCTTTGTGATAAAACTGAACAAGTTTGCAAGATAAGTGAAACATAGAAGAAGGACTTGACTCAACTTCAAGAGGAAAAAGAAAAACTCGAAGCCACAAATATTGAGATTTAAGATATGGTAAATCTTCTATCTTCCAAACTTGAAAGCATAGCTAGTAAATCTGGAATTTTAGATAAAGTTTCTCAAACTGAAAAAAGAGGTAGAAAATTCATTGGTATAAGTTTTAACTACTAGTCCTTCAATAATAAAAGGGGAACATGTGTGACAAAAGATACCTTTATTAAAAAGAAGGATTAATCAACAATGTCAGACCAAATGTTCCAACATCCTGCCCAGTAACAAAAAGGTCAAACTAGAATTAAGTCCAGATTGTGGAAGTGTCATTTCTATGGAAAGTATGGTCATATCAAACCCTTTTGCTTCAGATTTTATGGATTTCCAAGACACTCCCATCATCACAAAGATAATCATAATAGAAATTGGCAAAGATGGAAAGAAAAGAGTTCTACCATTGGTCCTATGATCGATGCCTCTTCCAAAACCCCTTCTGAGGTTGTCGTCTGCCTACTCACATGCTCAACAATTAAAAATGAGGAATCAAAAGGGATAGACATACTTTGCTCCAATTAAAAGTGGGATGGAGTCCACACCTTGCTCCAATTCTACAATTCTTCTCTTTGTTGCTTCATGTTCCCTGACTACCACTTGGTTCCTACCTTGGAAGTGTATTCTGATTTCCTAGACATCTCTATTAAGGATAAGATACCCTATTATGGCACTGTCATACCCCAAAATTTTCCCATACTATTTCTCCTACTCAAATTCAAATCAATACACAAAGCTCCAAGACACACAAGAAAGAAGCATGCAGTCTCTCTCCTAAACAACAGCCTCTGAATTAGGGTTTCTGATCTAATCAAGGAATCTGAACTTCTGACACCTAGAGTGGACTACATGGCCTCTCATATGATTCAAAGTACCCTCATGCCAATTTTCAAGCTCTGATTCAAAAGATTGCTCATTCAATGGCCCAAACAATCAATAGTCGACTGGTTAACCTAAAAGTCAAACTACGGTCAAACCACAGTCAAAACTTCTGATTTTTGGTCAACATCCTCATTATGAAGTATCATCCATTATTTGATCAAAGGTTGATCATGATTCACCAAGGAAAGTTCATAAATCAACAAAACTCAAAGTTTCTAAATTAGGGTTTTTTAACTAAAAGTCAACTGAACTTTGACCAGCCATAACTCTCACATGGAACATCAGAAATTTTCCATCCAAAGCTTTTTCTGAAGGAAATTTGATTCTCTACAATTTTTCTCTCACATGCCAAGTCTAAAAATGCTTCATTTGGGAGATATGAACCAAAACATTATAGGTCCTTTTCAAAAGTCAACAAAAAGTCATTTTTTTTAAACTATTGTGGCTAAATAAATTATTGTGAATTGTTAATGGTCTCTATTCAAATGTACCATCAACAGACATAAAAATTAGTTAAAATATTTAGTTTTGATATCTAAATCAATTATAATATTAATAATTTAGAAGTTAAAAATTTACAAAATAATAATTTATTAATCACTCAAACGTAAAAAAAAAAATCAATCATAAATAAAAAATTGAGAGAAACTTAAGGTTAAGATTTTTTTTATATATTAGTTAAATGTTTATTTTAAACTAAGATAAATTTTTCATTTAAGTTTATTTTATTTACAATAATTTTATTTATGCTCAATAAAAAAATAAAAAACTATCCAACTTATTGTATTCGTTAATAGATAATATTATTTAATAATATTTAAATATTGTAATTCATTTACAAATATTTTAATTGTTCAAATCACTTGCAAGATGTAATTAAAATGATGAATAAAAAAAAAAGACAATAAATTAAATTTTTAAAATTTTATACCTTTTTTTATTTTTCCAATTATAGTAAAGAGAAAGTAAAATAAAATAATATAGTAATTGTTCAAATCACATAATAAGAATGGAGAATGGAAAAGAGAGAAAAAGGAAATTTTTTTAAAATTATATTCCTTTCTTGTTCTTCCGAAATAAAATTCTTAACAATATAAAGATAAAATTCTTTAGTAAAATTTTATAATTTCAAATTTAGTTGGTGCAATTAAAATGGTGAGAGACAAACTTACCTCTAAGAGATTATTTGTCATCGATTTCTTGAACACTAAAGATTCAATTGAAATAACAATATAAAGATCAAGTTACTTGAGTTAGTATCATACAACATTAACTAATGAATACTCAAGATAATATAAAAATTAAGAAGGATAAAAAAATTATAATAATACAAAATTAAAATTCTGCTACAAAATTAATGCTAAAAAGTGATTACAAATAAAAATCAAACATTAACTAATAAATAATCAAGATAATAGAAAAATTAAGAAAGATAAAAAAATAACAATACAAAATTAAAAAGTTGTTAAAAAATTGCAGCTTTTATAAAGTGATTACAAATCAAAATCAAAACCAACATCTATATTCAACATTCAACATTCAACATTTAGTATATATACATGATTTGATGCATATTTCTTGAAATAGACAATCTAGAGAACAAATTTAAAAAGAGAAATGAAAAAAATTGAAATTGAAGGCTATTTTATAAAGTATTTATAATGAATGCATAGAATTCAAAGAGACTGTAACACCCCCTACATAACTGACTAGTATATTATGCATGAAATGTTAAAATTGATACTAAGTACATACAAAGCTTTAGATATAGAAAGATCCATAATACAATACAACATGAAATTCTAACAAGAATTACAAAACATCTGTCTTCAATGGATCTGCACAGCGGAGAGAGAGATCTGACGAGGTCTCCGAGCCATCGCCACTACCAAGTCTTCAGTCCAAACCTGTTACTGACCAACCACTACTAAACTGTACCTGAAAAAAATAAGTGATTGGGGTGAGATTACTAAATCTCAGTGAGTCCTCCTATCCTATGGGTCCACTCGGATCTACAGGGTACATGCATCAAAACTGAATCCACCATTGATTCGGGGTTATCCTCACATCCGGTACAAGTACGAAGAAAACAAGGAATCGTACACCATAGGACTCAACATACACAAGTATCGACAAACAAGTATGCCAAAACCCATACCCATGTACGGGGAATCCAGAAGTCGTTACAAACCTCGACTAGATTATAGAATGAACGCACCCTCGATGGGTTCACCCATGCCTATTGTCAAGAGACTCGTACAAGCACACTGCAAGAGTAGTTAAGCGGGTTCGCACAAGCCTATCTGGCCGCGAGATGACATTAGCCGAAATGGCGTCATTGTCCCGGTAACCATCTTTACGCACGTGTGTTAACACCAAGTACCGAACCGCCATCTTGACGCATGAGCCCACCGGGCGAAAGCCTAGTAGTAGTCTACATGACTTCACTAAAGGTGAGTTACCGAAAATGTATTGTCCTACGTGGCTACATAATCCCACCATACCGAGCACGCAAGTGTGTTAATGCCAAGTGAGTAAAACCCCGTACGGAAACTCACGAGCACACTGCAACGGTAGCTCAGGTGCGCGACCTTTGATCACATCATCGGACTATTCTACGGACTCCATGCTCCGGGAAAATACCTTGACTTCATAGTAAGAGGTATATCCCAATCTAGCCCCCGGTCACTTCGATTCAGGCATACACACACACAACAAGCGTAAGGTCATAAGACAATTCAATCCGAATGTTTAACCAAAACATTTGGATATCACCACATTTCCATGTTCCATCACATTGCATTCATCAAGCATTGGGAACAAATAATGGTAGTTACACTATCACATTCAAATCATGCATAATTCACAATTTCCAAATAATCAAATGGAAGTATTGAAATTAAATACTTAACAGCGTCACATACTACCAAGAGGTACGCATAAACAATAAGGGAGGAGTCCGGTTACGGATGAAAACCAGAACTGCACTCAAGGGGTAAGAAACAGAATTCTGCAATCAGCATCTTCCGCTTAGCGGCTCCTGTCCGCTTAGCGGGTTCGCGATATTTTATTTTTTCCACAAACAGCATCTTCCGCTTAGCGGGCTCGCGATTTTCTGGAAAAATGTTCATCATCCGCTAAGCGGCCTTAGCCCGCTTAGCGGACCATAGCAGAATCAGAAAAATGAAGAACGCACCAGTTCTGCTATGGGGGTATTCTAACCCCTAGAATCCACCTGCATGTGTCAAATTACAACATATAACAGTAATATGCATCACAAACAACCAACAATTATCACATAGCATGTTTTAGCATCATGAATTTCATGGATTTATCTCACAATCCCTAAACCCCAAACATGCAATTCCCTTAATTTTCCCCAAAGTCTCTAACTAAGGACTCACCATGGATTTAGAGAGGTTAGAAAGATGTTCTTTGCTGCCATTAAACTCCCACCATAGCCAAAGTTTCATTTCATCTTCACCAAATCCGTAACCTACTCTTCTTCACATTCAGCATGACTCACACAACTTCAAGCTCAGTTTTCTCCTCCAAAACAGAAGCTCTGAATGCGAACCATAGGTGCAAATCGAAGAGAAATTCGTTAGCTTTCCAATGGGATCAGAATCAGCTCAATCGGATTTACGAGCAGAGAGATATACCTGATTTAGTGGAGCTGCACCATGGAATACGAAAATGGAGATGTGAACTTCTTTCTCCTCTTGCTCTTAAGTTATTCTTCCTTTCTTTCTCCACAATTTCTGATTTAGAAAGTCCAACACCAAACAATGCCTTAAGTTCTCATGCAAGTGATATTTATTGTCCAATTTGCCCCTTCAACTAATCTTTATTCACAATAATGCCACTTAGTTCCATTCTAACCAATCCTCTTTGTTTCTAACCACTCCACTAATTCTTATAATAATCATTCTTAGATTAATAGAGAATAAGACTAATGATCTCTCTCCAATTACCATTTACTCATTTAAATGATAATTATCGGTGTCAAAAGATCGGGATATTACATTCTCTCCCCCTTAAATTAAATTCGTCCTCGAATTCTATCCGGTTGCCACAGAGACCAACCCTTCTTATCTGTCCAATCCAGGGAAAGAATGTCACTCACACTCGTCTTTAGATAATATCACTACTCTGTCCGAGGATCATTCCATACGAAGAAACACAATCTGCCAAAATACTTGCGTCCCACTATACACGATTAGAAACCTTAACCGTCAAGCAACACATCTATTCAGATACTTCACCTTGACATACCTTGGGAAATATCCTTCTAGGGTCCTTGACCTTCACTGCTCTGCACTGAATCCTCAGAACTTCAAAAACCCTAGTAATCCATTCATATTGGATATCTGCTGTTCAAACTCTATTGTGTTCACCCTTGTCCAACACACTTATTGATTCACTTAGCTCCTTGAATTACTTCCCGTTCGAGAATTTGCTGCCACAACGTCACTTCTGCGACAACACTTCAAATTATTCTCCACTCAAGTCCATACAATGTCATTAGGTGTTAGTCAAATTCCTTGGTCTTAACTTCCGGTTCCCAAAGTGTTAGGATGGTTGTCCCAAGCTTGCCTCTACTTATACAACTATTCCTCTTTACTCGATTCTCACCTCAGTCCTAGATGTATCAATCATTACCGCAGTCCACGATGGTGTAGCCTTCCACACCCATAACATTGATGCCCAACAACTTCGCATAAGGTTTTGCCCACAAAGGTGGACTTCATCGATTAACCTGCGACCATTGTCCAGCTCTTCATGCACGCTCACAGTGCACAAGACATAACCACGAAGAACTTGTGCCAATTGAAATCCTTCACTTACCTTCAGCATTTCGACGGTCTGATACTCAGTCCAACCCTTGTGACTTGCAAGCTAAACTGATGACCTACGAACATCGGACCGCATGCCATCCACAAAATGCATTCCCAAGCTGGTCCATTGACAACACCTCTCGAGTTTATGGTGGGTCCTCGAGAGACTGGAATGAACAAAACACTGCTTCGACAATTTCCCTTAGGAAGATACTTTCATCCCAACATAAAAATCCAACAAATAGTTCGTTCATTCCTACCTCAAAGTTATCTGATTCTTCCTTGATCCGTTGCACTACTCTGATTCCAACAAGTCACACACCTTGAAATCCTCTGAGTCACGTTATATCCATAATTCACTTAGTTTCCATTAATACACAATAATTCCTTATCTACAGTTGTCCAATTACAACACATGCCAGAACTCCATGTACATCCATCGTCGGCTACTACTCTTCGAAGTTGCGTATTCTCCAGAATCAAGCTTCTACTTACTCTTCCATTCCATATAGTTCATCTACCACAACTTAGGTACACGTTTCGATCTCAGGACATTGAAACCCAAATACTCACTAACTTAGAGGTTCGTCCTTGTCACTGATTTCCACAGCATACAACTGCTATGTTTTTCAGTCCAACCAATCTTGTTGCTCAATCGGCATATCGAACCCTTCACGATGTACTGCAGTTCATGATAACTCTAGCAGTTTTACACAACTTCTACCCAACCGTACACCTTCATTCTCTTAGCATAATATCACCTCTGATAGCTCGTGCGACTTACTGATATAACAATCCTCCCATAGCCACACTCCATCACACAGTCATTTAATGTATGTTCCACCTCTAAATCAGACACTGAACTGACTTCCTCGGAGGCTGCATCCGTCATTGCAGTGTTTTCAACGGTCTGAGTGTAGTCACAACGCAAGAAATTGCACTTTGTACTTCGAACGTCTCTTTTATAGACTCCTCAGAAGTTCTCAAACCAAAATGTTTATGCTTTACCAAAATTAACACTTCTCCACTCAGAGCATCTAGCAATATCTTACCAGACACATCACACCTCGAGCCGATCCAAGATACAACTTGCATATTCCATCACTGGTCGCCAATGGTACATGATAGCCACTCACCATGCTGACCAGGATATCATGACCGCACACGAGTCCCACCCTAAACACTCATGCAAAATTGCCGACTTAACCCTTCATGAAACGAGAACGTCCCAACGTACAATCTGATACTAACTCACACGATCACGATCGTTCAGGGTCTCCATAAGTATAGTATTGGATCTTGATCCATCTCACCATCGGCTGTCTAGTCATTCCTCTACTATCGAGCGCGACGTATGGATCCTTATCTCACATACCTTATGAGAGTCTGGATCTGCATCTCACAAGTGCCAAATCAGAATTCTACCTTGAGCTTCAGGTCACCTTTGTCCCACACATGTCGGAAAAAGATGACTCACGCATCTTGTGCACAATAGCGATACTGCGGCATTATACCCGTTTGGTAGTACCAACATGGTGGTCCAACTCCGAGGCCATGTATCTAGGTAACCTACCTCAGTGGCGTATAAAGATCTCCACGCGTACCCTAAAGTCACAACCGACAAGTATCTGAACAGGCTTCCAATAGGCTCATCGTTCCTCAAGTCCTTCGAATCACACTCCTCAGGATGCTAAAACCTAAGAATGCTACACACCAAGGTTTACTTACTCGGAAAGCCAAACTGCTAAGCACGAAGATTGAAGTTCAACTTCGGATTACCATGTAGTGCGTGTACCCACTCGTCCCACGCATGCATGAGATTCCAAGGATAATTCAGTCTAGATAGGAATACTATGGTTCCTAACATCCAACACAACTACGATCATCCTATTGACGTTCCAGATAGATCTTAGTTCTTACTCCCCTGAACGCCCAACGCCAAGCGTAGTTCTATGGCTTCACTCGGGGTCAGACGAACAACAACTAACAAGAACTTAGGTTACTGCATTTCACGCTTCTACATCATTTCATATTCCATCTAGCGTAGTTCTAGAACGTAAATATAAAATGATAAGAACAGAAATACACATCCTCTTCTATCGACTGGGTATTCAAGCCTCGCCCAATCGTAAGTTACCATATTCATACATTCCACAAACCTTTACTAGGTAACCACTCCCTCTTAGGTACACCAAGCTGATTTAGAACTTAATACTTCGCCCATCCAATCACTGTATGTACCAGTGTAATCAGAAAGGTCTGACTCCTCTATCCGCGCTTCCCAAGGTTATTCTGTCCTATCGGCTCACCAGCCACACCTAACACCGGCAGCATCATCAGTACTGAATCCTAATAAATCCCAGCTTAACACCTTCGGAGAATCTCACTTACAAGGCCCTATCTCAATCCTTACTGGATTTCCCTTGCTATTACCAAGACTTAGAGAAAGTTTCACTACGTCCAATCAAAATCTTGTGAGTTCTAGTTGTCTCGATCCACACCTTGATAGTCCGGGTATCACTACTTCACATCAACCGCTCTCCTTAAACTTGACGACTCCAATATTCTCCATTTACGTCATCCAAACAATCCATTACTCATCCCACTCCCACTACTTGGGTTCACAACACTTACAGGTTTACGAGTCCTCGTGGCGGCTCTGCCGTAATTCTACCGTCCCACACTAAGTCAATGAGTTGATCAAGTTCAATGACTGAATGAGATACTAGTAAAATCAGGCCAGCAACGCACACATGTGAGGAGGAAAGGATTTGCTAGTGATGTCTCATGGCTCGGCCGAGAATCGACCTGCTCTGATATCAACTGTAACACCCCATACATAACTGACTAGTATATTATGCATGAAATGTTAAAATTGATACTGAGTACATACAAAGCTTTAGATATAGAAAGATCCATAATACAATACAACATGAAATTCTAACAAGAATTACAAAACATCTGTCTTCAATGGATCTGCACAGCGGAAAGAGAGATCTGACGAGGTCTCCGAGCCATCGCCACTACCAAGTCTTCAGTCCAAACCTGTTACTGACCAACCACTACTAAACTGTACCTGAAAAAAATAAGTTGATTGGGGTGAGATTACTAAATCTCAGTGAGTCCTCCTATCCTATGGGTCCACTCGGATCTACAGGGTACATGCATCAAAACCGAATCCACCATTGATTCGGGGTTATCCTCACATCCGGTACAAGTACGGAGAAAACAAGGAATCGTCCACCATAGGACTCATCATACACAAGTATCGACAAACATGTATGCCAAAACCCATACCCATGTACGGGGAATCCAGAAGTCGTTACAAACCTCGACTAGATTATAGAATGAATACACCCTCGATGGGTTCACCCATAACTATTGTCAAGAGACTCGTACAAGCACACTGCATGAGTAGTTAAGCGGGTTCGCACAAGCCTATCTGGCCGCGAGATGACATTAGCCGAAATGGCGTCATTGTCCCAGTAACCATCTTTACGCACGTGTGTTAACACCAAGTACCGAACCACCATCTTGACGCATGAGCCCACCGGGCGAAAGCCTAGTAGTAGTCTACATGACTTCACTAAAGGTGAGTTACCGAAAATGTATTGGCCTACGTGGCCACATAATCCCACCATACCGAGCACGCAAGTGTGTTAACGCCAAGTGAGTAAAACCCCATACGAAAACTCACGAGCACACTGCAACGGTAGCTCAGGTGCGCGACCTTTGATCACATCATCGGACTATTCTACGGACTCCATGGTCCGGGAAAATACCTTGACTTCATAGTAAGAGGTATATCCCAATCTAGCCCCCGGTCACTTCGATTCAGGCATACACACACACAACAAGCGTAAGGTCATAAGACAATTCAATCCGAATGTTTAACCAAAACATTTGGATATCACCACATTTCCATGTTCCATCACATTGCATTCATCAAGCATTGGGAACAAATAATGGTAGTTACACTATCACATTCAAATCATGCATAATTCACAATTTCCAAATAATCAAATGGAAGTATTGAAATTAAATACTTAACAGCGTCACATACTACCAAGAGGTACGCATAAACAATAAGGTAGGAGTTTGATTACGGATGAAAACCAGAACTGCACTAAAGGGGTAAGAAACAGACTTCTACAATCAGCATCTTCTGCTTAGCGGCCTCACGTCCGCTTAGCGGACTCGCGATTTTCTAGAAAAATGTTCATCATCCGCTAAGCGGCCTTAGCCCGCTTAGCGGACCATAGCAGAATCAGAAAAATGCAGAACGCACCAGTTCTGCTATGGGGGTATTCTAACCCCTAGAATCCACCTGCATGTGTCAAATTACAACATATAACAGTAATATGCATCACAAACAACCAACAATTATCACATAGCATGTTTTAGCATCATGAATTTCATGGATTTATCTCACAATCCCTTAACCCCAAACATGCAATTCCCATAATTTTCCCCAAAGTCTCTAACTAAGGACTCACCATGGATTTAGAGAGGTTAGAAAGATGTTCTTTGCTGCCATTGAACTCCCACCATAGCCAAAGTTTCATTTCATCTTCACCAAATCCGTAGCCTACTCTTCTTCACATCCAGCATGACTGATACAACTTCAAGCTCAGTTTTCTCCTCCAAAACAGAAGCTCTGAACGCGAACCATAGGTGCAAATCGAAGAGAAATTTGTTAGCTTTCCAATGGGACCAGAATCAGCTCAATCGGATTTACGAGCAAAGAGGTATACCTGATTTAGTGGAGCTGCACCATGGAATACGAAAATGGAGATGTGAACTTCTTTCTCCTCTTGCTCTTAAGTTATTCTTCCTTTCTTTCTCCACAATTTCTGATTTAGAAAGTCCAACACCAAACAATGCCTTAAGTTCTCATGCAAGTGATATTTATTGTCCAATTTGCCCCTTCAACTAATCTTTATTCACAACAATGCCACTTAGTTCCATTCTAACCAATCCTCTTTGTTTCTAACCACTCCACTAATTCTTCTAATAATCATTCTTAGATTAATAGAGAATAAGACCAATGATCTCTCTCTAATTACCATTTACTCATTTAAATGATAATTATCGGTGTCAAAAGATCGGGATATTACAGAGACAGTAATTGAAAAGTAAAAAAATTGTAACGTATATTCAATAAAAAAGATAATTATTTTTTTTTGGAATAAGTTAAAATGTAGAAGATGGAAAGTTTTTATTCTCTCTTTAAAATTATTTAATTCATTATTATTGTACTTAATAAAATTAAAAAATCATAAAAAATATTTAACAGTCATATTTAAATTCATTCTTTATAAATGTTTTTGTAGAATTCATTTTTATTAAAATTCTATGCGAGTGTTAAATGTTAGAATATTTTATTAAAGATTATTATCTTTTTTTGGTTACAATTTTATTAAAGACTATTGTATTAAAGACTATTGTAACGTATATTCTAACTGTTAAATGCTAAATTTTTATAATTGCAATAAATTTTTCATAATCTCCACTTTTATAATTATGTGAGTGTTACATTATCTTGACTGTTGCATAATCTTTAGAATTGAATTCTGTTTAGAATCTGAATTGAATAAAAACATAATTATTGCAACGTATATTCTTTAGAATTATGTGAGTGTCACGTAGCTAGAATTGAATTGCAATAAATTTTTTACAATCTCCACTTTTACAATCTTTAGAATTGCATAATCTTTAATAAAAAAACATGTAACTGTTGCATTAATTTTTTTATATTTTACAATAAAATTCTCCACTTTTATAATCTTTTATTGCAATCCGAATAAATTAAAAGAAAGTTTAATAAAACATATAAAAAAATTACATTTTTATAATTTTTATAATCTTCTAAGTACAATAAGAATGAATTATAAAAATGAATTTTTTTTAAAAATTAAATATAATTATAATTATTATTATTATTATTATTATTATTATATTTAATTGGTATAAATTTGGGAGGTAGAATTTTGTGGAGATGACACATAAGCACGAGGCTATGTGAAGATGTGACACAGAAGCAAAATGTTAGGGTTTTTGTCTAGGTTGTCATCATGACAACCTTACATTTATATTAAGTAGATGTTTTGCGTTTTTGACTTTGTTTTACAATCCAATAAAATTAGATAAATTTGATTTGATAATACTTCTTTTTTATTTTCAATTATTAACTGTTTAATTCTTATAACTATGGCTATGATAACTATCCTCAAATATATCAAATGTTTTTAATGAAAGTATTGTTATTTATAAGATTCAGATTTTAAATATTAAATTAAAGTGACACGTATGTAGTTCCCTGTTTTTATTATTGATGTAACTGCATTTAACCAAAATCTCTTGGAAAACTCATAACAAAAATAGTTTGAAAAATATATTTTATATTTGTATTTTGGTATTTCCTTTTTATTATTGAAAAGGTTTGTAATTTGATTTTACTATTTACTCTATTGATCCAAAAATATATTTCAATTTTTAGATATGTTGTTTTATAAACTTACCTTTACTGGTATTATTAAATAGTGATTTTAAAAGACTTTAAAAAAATATTATTATAAAAATTTAGTTTATACTAATGAGAAATTTTTTTGTTGTAACTAGATGTGTTGGAAGAATGATAGAATAATACATTAATCATTTTCTTTATCAAATGTTTAATGCGAATCAAAAGAAAAAAAATCATTATGTAATAGAAAATACAAAAAATTGTGGTATGATATATATATATATATATATATATATATATATATATATATATATATATATATATATATATATATATATATATCTTTGGCATGCTTGTTTTTAGAAGAATGGAGCCTTAATAACACAGAGCTCGGGCCAAGAGGTTATGACACTGATCAATTGTTGTTTTCGATAGGAATCAAAATCGATGTTCTCCAAATCTTCGTTCCTTAGCATGAGCTCATTTACCACTCGAGCCCAAGTCCTTGGTTATATATTTTGTTATAATACATAAATGTTTATAGGATCTTTCAAAATATATTTAATATTTTCATAAAAAATTCAGTAATACAATTTTTACTCGAAGCTGATCATAATTGTGTTTTAAATATACTTTGATATCTTTAAAAATAAAATTGGTATATGGATTGTCAATTAAGTTATTAAATTGGTTAAACTTACCCACCATCAACAAACCCTATAATTTTATCTAAATATTAGGTAGAGTAATTTTCTAAAATAATAATAAAACTAAAAAGAAATTATACACTATGATATCCTAAATTTTTTTTTCTTTAATGAAAGGTTTTTTTTTAAATAAGCAATTGAATTAGGAAATCGCACTAGCGGTGCAACCCTTACAACGAACTACACATTCGAAAAACAACCTTGTGGTAACTTGTACCACTCATAGAAACTAGAAAAGGAAGAGGGCTTAATGTTACTAGCTAACCAATTCCAAGAGAAGTACATAACATTATAAAACACCACATCAAAACTATATGGAACTTGCTCGAAAATGATAGAATTATGCACTGTCATACCCCAAAATTTGCCCACCACTTCTATATACTCAAGCTCATTTGAATAGCAGAAGCTCCAAATTTGATTGACTGTACACTCTCCTAAACAACAACCCCCAAACTAGGGTTTTGATCTTTTCAAAGAAAAATCAGGTTCTGATGCCTCAAGTGGATTCCATGGTCGCTCATATGATTCAAAGTACCCACATGCCAAGTTTCAAGCCCTGATTCGAAAGATTGCTCACTCAAAGGCCCGAACGATTAATAATCAACTAGTTAACCTAAAAGTCAAACTATAGTCAAACCACAGTCAAAACTCCCGATTTTTGGTCAACATCCTCATGTTGAAGTATCATTCACCATTTGATCAAGAATTGGCCATGGTTCATCAAGGAAAGATAAAAAATCAACAAATCGATAAGTTTCTAAATTAGGGTTTGTATAGGAGAAAGTCAACTCAACTTTGACCAGCCATAACTTTCACATGGAACATCCAAAATTTTCCATCCAAAGCTCATCTTGAAGGAAATTTGATTCTCTACAACATTGTCTCGCACATGCCAAGTCTAAAAATGCTCTATTTGAGAGATATGGACCAAAATATTATGGGTCCTTTTCAAAAGTCAATAAAAGGTCACTTTTTTCAAAAGGACATATATGGAGCATGGAAAATAATTTTGATATGAGACCAAAGACACTGGTTAGAGGAATCTCTAAAGTTTCTAAAAAGTCCTAGAACACTTCCATACCTCAAAAATCGAGAGAGATAGGCCTTGACAAAGTTGGACTATTTTTGGAGGGAAAATGTGAAGAGAAAAGGTTCAAAACTACAAATATTTCCAAATGGGCCTAACTTTTGGTCTTGATACTTGATCCTAAGCTTATCCATGACCCACATGACTAATATCTTTTTTTTATCATTATTATCTATTTTATTTTGAATTTTATTCATTTAAAATTCAATTTAAATCAAGTAAATAATGGAAAATATGAAAGATACGCATGACTCTATTTTTTCAATCAATCTTGGGTAAATATTTAGATAGAAATATAGTAAAATTCGTTGGCCTTTGATTGAGAAAGAATAAATGCAAGAATAAAAGGTTTCCATGCAAAAACAAATCAAATTCTTTTCAATATTTGCAAATATATAAACACTTGATTCTTTCCAAATTTGTTTGACCTAATGGTTGGGACTATATATATACAACAAGTCAGAAGAGTTTGGGAGAAGGACATAAGGGTTTTCCACGTGAAGAAAATTCAAGAAGAAGATAAAAATGGAATTCCACATTTCGACCCTATTCAATCCAAAACAAGCCTTCTAAAGACTTCCTGGGAGATATTAGAGTAAGTATGGATCTTCGTCCATGGCCAAAACGCATGGTATCACGGTACACACAAGTTTGCTTTTACATAGTCTTATGTCAATCTAATTCTCTTGTTTATCGTGTTTTGATCGAAACTAACATTGCTATTGAGTTCCTGGGAGTTATTAGAGAAACTGGGACGTGTTACATGGAAGCTTAGAGCCGTGAATCATTACACACCATTATTAGGGCAAGAAAGGTCGATATCCTCTGTTCCATGTGTGCAGCAAGTTTCAGGACTTAAAACATACGTCATTCAATTCGCAAGGTTCGTTTTAGGTGACCTGAGTGGCTTTGATATTTTTTTAACGCATGTTGGCTCGAGTTTCAGTTTTGCAGAAAACTGAAGGTTTTTCTGCAGGTAAATCCGCAAGAGATTCCCAAGAGGAATCCGCAAGAAATTTGTGGGGAAGATGACGAAGTGTGGCCTGTCCCCATTGGTTGCGTCGTGAGTTAGTGGATCCAAACAAATTCTGGTCCACACGCGTTTTGCCTCTATTAGAGGATCAAAAATTCAGATCCCTCTCCCCTCACGCTATTGGCCAGTCAATATTCAAACGCCTCTCTCTCTCCATCTCATTGGATGCGTGTGGATAGGGGAGGATCCACGCTTGACTCTCTCTTTCAGTATTTCATTCAATTTATTTTATATATTATCTAATGGTTATTATATTATCAACTAACAGAAACTGCTCCGTTGGCAAGGGATAGAGCGTAACAATGTCTAACACGCCTGTTCAATCCCCAGGAGTGACTTTGATTTTTTTCAACAAGTTTGAATGATGATTCCATGCGTCTCACTAGCTCGCACACATGGTGAGCCTGTTCCCAGTCGCCGTTAGATTCAAACGAAGCCAGATCCAAGGGACCAACGCATGCACCCACGGTGAACCCCTAGAAGGCTACCACACCTAATCCGAAGCCAGGTTTTTTTTCCAAATTTCTTTATTTTCTTTTTACGTGAGATGTGCATTTCCTTTTCTTTTGTTATTACTTTTATTTAGTTTTTTGGTTTTATAAGTTTAACTTAGGTTTTTTTGTTTTATAATTTTATATTTAATTTAAATAATCAGTTTTAATTAGATTTATAATTTAATTTAAGTTTTTTAGATTAGTAATTGTATTAATTAGTTAATTAATCAATTTAGGATTAGTAATTTAATCAGTAGACTTAGGCTAATTTAATCCGATTAGGATTTAAGTTGTTAAATAAATTGGTATAATTTTAAACCTTGATCAAAACTATAGGCTAGGTTTTAGGCTTTTAGGTTTTTAGCCATAAGGCTTTTTTAACCATGATTTTCTAAACTGTATTTTTATTTCGCGAATTCTCTTCTCACCTCATACTCCATGCTTGTCGTAAGCTTGTTTAATTTCTGACTTTGTTTAGTTATGCTTTTTTATTTAATTATTTAATTTCCGTTGTTATTTAAAACTATGCTTTTATACTATTTATTTAATTATTTAAGTTTCGTTATTTAAATTCTAGAGGGTGTATAGGTTGCAATTTTTGTGATGTAATAGTAATTAGGATTTTATTTTCTCGCACTTTACTTTATCGCACCTCCCCCGGTTTTTATCATGTATTCCCCATTCCCGAAGCTTTGTAATAGCGTAGGATTTTTACTTTCCGCATTTTATTTTTTTGTATGATATATAAATGCGTGGTTAGTAAATTAGGGAATGACAAGACTAATTAATCAAACGCTAGATAATCTTAACTCAAAGATAAATATAATTGAACTGAATACAATCACGTGATTGGTGCACACACTCACCTTTAGGGTACCTCTCTTGTTGCCCGTTGCCTTCGATTTCGATTAAATAGTCTAGTCCCTTCGAGCGTAGGGATACCTTAGCCTGTTGCCTACGATTAAAAATCGCCATGTCCCTCCGATTTAAAGATCATAGTCCCTTCGAGTTGCCTACGATAAGTATGATCTCGTCCCTCGATTAAATGGTGATAGTCCCTTCGATTGCTAAGGTATCCTTACTGTTGCCTAAATGACTATTATATCCTTCCCTTAGACTACCTACCCTCTTTATGGTAGGGATAGTCTTATGGCGAACGATATTCTCGATGACCCTTCAATGACCCGCACATCCAATTGAGAGACTTCCTGCCCTATCATGGTATGGATAGATCCTTTCGCCCGAAAGACTTAAAGAACAAGAAAGACAACATAGGGTAGGTAGTTCTCAATTGCTTGCTCACACATTCAAAATCTAAATGCTTTTCACACCTCTTATTTCAAAACAATTTCAAAACAAGGCTACGCTTATTTACAAGCTAAAGTCCTTTACTATTCACACACGACACTTCAAACTTTTCAAACAAACAAGTGAGCTAAGCAATTAAGAGCCCATGGATAACCATGTAAGCAAAGGGTGCCTCACACCTTCCCTTTGTATAATCTACCCCCCGAACTCAAAATCTTTCAAAGGTCTTTCCTGTTCTTTTTGCCTTTCCGATTGGATAAAATAAAAGTCGGTGGCGACTCTTGCTATCCCCATATTTCAAATAAAGTCAGTTCACCGTATTACAAAACTGAAGACTCTGCTGGGGATGCTTTCGATTAAAAGAGGGGTTACCTTAGAGTTTAGGATTCACTTTAATTACTTGATTTGTCTGCTTTATATTCCAAAGGCTGTTTTGGGTATTTACTTGTGTGAAAGATCCTAACCCGGATCTGAGAACCTTAGGTAAATGGCATGAGACCAAGGAGACTGCACAGCGTATATTGATGTGGTTGATCTGGTGGCCATCGTTAGTGTGACACATTTGTTTGTCCTGGTGTTCTTTGGGACCCGACTTGAGGAAACACTTGGTTGTTGCGTGGTGTCATTAAGCACTAATTTGCCCTAGAACCCTAGTTGAACTTGACTTTGGCCTATTAGAAAGTAGCGAGGTGGCTGGTTTTGGTTCCGACTGAAGTTGGTTGATACTCGAAGCTACACTCATATGGACTGGACTTTCAGGACCTTCTCGGTTGGTGATTCGATTGCCGAACTGAGATAAGCGCCTTCGAGAAAGGTCAATGATATGAGCTCCCTAGAACTCGATCTTTATATAGGACAGGTTGAACCAACTAAACTTTAGTGGGGGGTACTTACCTACGAACTTCAAGCAAGCCTAACCATAAGGCAAAATTGTGTGACTTGTGTGACTTGTTTGTGTTTGCTACCAACCTTTGTTTCCTTGCAGGTTTTGTTGAAGGACTTGTTTGCCCTTACTATCTCACGCTGTGCCTAATGAACTGCATTCGCATAACATTCATGACATCATGACATCATAAGCATAACATGATTTAACTAACCCTTTTCAAGGATCTTAGAGATTTAGGGCGCACAATTTCAGGTGCTCTTATCAAGGACTGAACTCTTATCTAGGGGCAAGAGGTTTTATTTTCCTCTGGCCACGTGCCTTCCAATTCGGAGACCCATTACCTATCAAGGGGCAAGAGGATTTATTTTCCTCTAGCCATATACTTTCAAATTCAAAAGTACAAGTATCCCGAATTAGAGGCTATGACCCACTGGATATGGTGAGCTTGATTCTCAAAGAAAGACATTCAAATCCAAGAATCAGAGTTCTTCAAACGAAGATGCGATCAAATCATTTTCTAATGTTGCTAACTAAATTTCTTAAATATCCTTGAAAAGATTGCATTAGCATTCATAAAACTAATCTCTCCTTTTCAGGTCATTTCAAAGTCGAAAGAATATTATCATCCTAGTGCGGTGCAAATATAATCGTATCAACGATTCAATCTCAATACTCATTCAAGACAAATACAATTCTGACACTTCATTACAGGTCTTTCTTCAAAGATAATTCAAAAGTAATCAAAGAACTTCCCATCCTTTCTAGGAACCTTTTCTAGGTAATCTTTTCTAAGATGTTTGACATCCTTTCTAGGAACCTTTCTAGGAAGTCTTCTCTAAGACATTTATCATCCTTTCCAGGAACCTTTCTAGGTAGTCTTTTCTAAGAAATTTATCCATCCTTTCTAGGAGCCTTTCTAGGTAGTCTTGTTTAAGACGTATCATAACCTTTCTAGGAGCCTTTCTAAGTCATTCTTGTTTAAGACATATCATACCTTTCTAGGCTAATCTTGTTTAAGACACATCTCAACCTTTTTAGGTAATCTTACCTTAAAAACACTTATCCAATCTTTTCTAAGACATCTCTTGCCCTTTCAAGGAGCTTCTCAAGTTAATCTTCTACGAGACAATTCTTCTCGAGCTTTGTCTCCTTCAAGCCAGATGCACCTAAGCGTCAATTCACCAAGATTAATATGATGTTGTCCCGAGCATTACAACATATGTCGAAGATCAAATTGATTACTTTGAGGGACCCTCATAAGAATCCTAACACCTATACTCCTGGCTATAAACTCAACTTGAGCTGCACGTACCATTCCAACAGTCCTGGACATTACACAAACAATTGCTGGGCATTGAAGAATAAATATTCAAGATCTGATCGATGACGGGGAAATCAAATTCAACCCTCCTGAAAACTCCTGGGATGATCACTGCTCCTATGCCTAGTCATGACAAGAATGACTGACGTCTAAACGGGCGAACTTTTGGATCATTAGATCTACTTTCATTTGCAAGTTTCTTTTCTGTTTGTTTAAACATTTGACTTATGATAGACATTATCTGTTTCAATAATCATCATCAGTGCATTGCATATGTTTGTCTTGAATAGATTAGTTCTCTATCACTCATTTTAAAACTGCACCTTTACTTTGCATATGTTTTATGATACTCAACTCCTGCTAAAGTTGTATACCTTTTGAGGGAGGATGACGAAAATGATACCGCAGCCTCATACAGTATGATTTTGAACAGACTATGCTGACGATGTACAGGCATTGTTTCAATCCCTAAACAGTGGAGATATAAGGATGTCAATCCCTCGTCAACCCCTTTGAGCCTAAGGCGTAGGAGTTTTTGTTCTTGTACAATTTAAAACCCTTAATCATAACTTGGGGCAGGGTAGTTCTCCGTTAATTTGACTGTGCATTCTATTGTTAAGAGAATCATTCAGTACACCTTTCAACAAAGGTTTCAATCACAAAGCGTTCATCCGCACACATCAAAGAAGTGTTGGAGATGTCAATCAAAAGCCAATGATGGTTCATTAATCTTTGAGTAAGTCAGTCAATATCTTTCAAAAAGAAAAAAAATGAAAAAACATATATACAAAGAAAAGCCTGCTAAGTCAAAAATCAAAAATATGACTTAGGCAAAAAATCAAGGCATCCCGCTGACTGTAAGCTCAAAATAGACAGTTCAGGCAAAAGTTAAGGATATCAAAAAATGAAAGAAGAGAAGTCAATAAATTCCTGAACAACACAATGCTGTGACTACCAAAAGGAAGAAGTGACTGCCATCTTAAAAGTTCTCTTCGCTTGGGAACCATCATCATTATCAAAGGTGCAAATCCAAAAGTCTCTGGGAATCTGAATGCATAAGTTGAATTAACTGAACTTAGGACTGAATATCATCACGAAGATGGGTGGGTACAATAAAATTTTGAGACTTTATCCTTTGTTTCTTAAACCGTGAACCAAGCCACGTTATAACCCTTGAAAGTCCTAATTGAAGCATGGTTAGTTCGAAAGCATACTGTCACCAAAAAGGTATCCCGACTCCTTATGGTTTACTACAAATGTTAAGTTGATATCCTGTTTTTACAAACATCACATTGTTACAAATAGCATGTGTTTACAAATATCACGCTTTTACATCTTTTGTTTTAATGTTTTCCAAAAACTCAAGAGAGACGTATGCATTGCATCTCACGAATTCATTATTAAACATATTCTGCTACATAATTTCAAATGTTAGCATCAGAAAGAACTTGCAACAGGGTACAACTAATGACTGAAAGTTATCCCGACAGACAAGATTACTCCAAGAAGTAATGTCTCCTACGTATACAAGGGGCATGGCACGTACTTCCCAATCAATCTGGGGCAATAAAGTCAAGATTCCAAGAATCTCTCAAAAATCCAAACGGTCAGGGGCATCATCCTAAGTGCACGATTACTAGGGGCATGTCACTTACAATATACACGTCTCATAAAGTCCTCGCGAGGCGAATCTTTCCAAAGTCTCTACTAGCGGGTGTAAATCTATGCAAGTCCAGTTTGACATCTTGATCAATACCCAGTGGTGTGTCCTAAGCAAATCCAGGAATGGTAGTTACTATAATATTGGGGGCAATGTTCAAGGCATCCATGCCTTCCCACAGAGTCGGGTTCACAAGATCATATCCCCACAGAGTAATCACTAAGAAAATATCTTCAAACATACTCGTCAAACAAAAGACATAGCTCCCCAACAGAGTTTACATCTTCAACACTGCCGGTTCTTCGACACTTTGCTCCCCTCCAACATGGTTTATCCATCTCTCTTATCCCCAGTCAGGATACATCAAGATAAATCATTCAAATGGTTCTCATTCCTAAGCAGAAATCATAAATCCCCAGCTACACATCTTCAAAACAAGATCAAATATCCAAGTCACAATGATACAGAGATTTATTTTATCAAAACACTCTAAACAGCATCAGTCATACATCGTATTCATACATTGCATACGTCACTACATAATACATGCATCATGACATTGCATATTTCTAACTTTGTTTTCAGGTTCCGCCTCGACACCGTCAGATATAATCAAGCTGAAGATTCATTCTGACAAGTCTTTTTACATACCAAAACTTCATCAAATAACTTATCAACTCTAACGAGCAAGCACTTTCTATCAGATATGGTCTAATGTATGACCCGTTTCGGTATTCTCAATCAGATATGGTCTAATGTATGACCCGTTCTGATATTCCTCTTCAGATATGGTTTAATGAATAACTCGTTATGATATCCTTCATCAGATATGGCCTAATGTATGGCTCGTTCTGATATTCCTCTTCAGATATGGTCTAAATAAATGGCTCGTTCTGACATCCCTCAATAGATATGGTCCAAATGCAAGACTCGTTCTGACATCCTTCAACATATGGTCTAATGTATGACCCGTTACAGTCTTCTATTTCCAAGAATCTAATTCTATCACCACGAACGATGTAGACACGATCATCCTCCCAAGATCTAATTCAGTCACTACGAACGGTGCTGACACGACCAACTCTCAAAGATCTAATTCATCTACTACGGACAGTAATGACACGATCAACATTCGAAGATCTAATTCTGTCATCACGAAAGGTGTAGACACGATCATCCTTCCCATGTCTAATTCAGTTACTACGAACGGTGCTGACACGATCAATCTCCAACAAACACTTCTCAACATGCTAAGCTCCTTCAACCTAACGCACGGTTTTCCAGACATCTACAGATGCAATTTGGATTTAGTCTAACGCACGACTCATCCTTCGACCTAACGCACGGTTTTCCAGACATCTACGGGTGCAATTTAGATATTAGTCTAACGCATGACTCATCCTTCGACCTAACGCACGGTTTTCTAGACATCTACGGATGCAAATTGGATCTGATCTGACATATGACACATCCTTCAGCCTAACGCACGGTTTTCCAGACATCTGTTGATGCAAACTAGACCCAGTCTAACGTACGACTCAACCTAAGTCTATCTCTCAAAATTGATCTGACGTACGACGTATTCTGACTCTCAAGTCTATCAAGATGGATGGCATCTTTAAGCCCATCTCAATCATATATATTTTCCAAATACCTGGATGACATCTTCAAGCTCATCTCCGACAAAAGTCCCTACTTCAGCTAGGGCAGATTCCTGGGTATTCTAGTGTTCAATCCTCTTCTACCTTCAGATTCCGACAGGAACACATGCCAATCTACATCCTCAGATATAAGAAGATTGAACAGGGGCAGCTGTCATACCCCAAAATTTGCCCACCACATTTATATACTCAAGCTCATTTGAATAGCAGAAGCTCCAGATTTGATTGACTGTACACTCTCCTAAACAACAACCCACAAACTAGGGTTTTGATCTTTTCAAATAAAAATCAGGTTCTGATGCCTCAAGTGGATTCCATGGTCGCTCATATGATTCAAAGTACCCACATGCCAAGTTTCAAGCCCTGATTCAAAAGATTGCTCACTCAAAGGCCCGAACGATTAATAATCAACTAGTTGACCTAAAAGTCAAACTATAGTTAAACCACAGTCAAAACTCTCGATTTTTGGTCAACATCCTCATGTTGAAGTATCATTCACCATTTGATCAAGAATTGACCATGGTTCATCAAGGAAAGATCAAAAATCAACAAATCGAAAAATTTGACCAGCCATAACTTTCACATGGAACATCCAAAATTTTCCATCCAAAGCTCATCTTGAAGGAAATTTGATTCTCTACAACTTTGTCTCTCACATGCCAAGTCTAAAAATGCTCTATTTGAGAGATATGGACCAACACATTATGGGTCCTTTTCAAAAGTCAATAAAAGGTCACTTTTTTCAAAAGGAAATATAAGGAGCATGGAAAATAATTTTGATATGAGACCAAAGACACTGGTTAGAGGAATCTCTAAAGTTTCTAAAAAGTCCTAGAACACTTCCATACCTCAAAAATTGAGAGAGATAGGGCTTGTCAAAGTTGGACTATTTTTGGAGGGAAAATGTGAAGAGAAAAGGTTCAAAACTCCAAATATTTCCAAATGGGCCTAACTTTTGGTCTTGATACTTGATCCTAAGCTTATCCATGACCCACATGACTAATATATTTTTTTATCATTATTATCTATTTTATTTTGAATTTTATTCTTTTAAAATTCAATTTAAATCAAGTAAATAATGGGAAATATAAAAGATATGCATGACTCTATTTTTTCAATCAATCTTGGGCAAATATTTAGATAGAAATATAGTAAAATTCGTTGGCCTTTGATTGAGAAAGAATAAATGCAAGAATAAAAGGTTTCCATGCAAAAACAAATCAAATTCTTTTCAATCTTTGCAAATATATAAACACTTGATTCTTTCCAATTTTGTTTGACCTAATGGCTGGGATTATATATATACAACAAGTCAGACGAGATTGGGAGAAGGACATAAGGGTTTTCCACGTGAAGAAAACTCAAGAAGAAGAGAAAAATGGAATTCCACATTTCGACCCTATTCAATCCAAAGCAAGCCTTCTAAACACTTCCTGGGAGATATTACAGTAAGTATGGATCTTCGTCCATGGCCAAAACACATGGTATCACGGTACACACGAGTTTGCTTTTACATAGTCTTATGTCAATCTAATTCTCTTTGTTTATCGTGTTTTGATCGAAACTAACATTGTTATTGAGTTCCTGGGAGTTATTAGAGAAACTGGGACGTGTTACATGGAAGCTTAGAGCCGTGAATCATTACACACCATTATTAGGGCAAGAAAGGTCGATATCCTCTGTTCCATGTGCGCAGCAAGCTTCAGTACTTAAAACATACGTCATTAAATTCGCTAGGTTCGTTTTAGGTGACCTGAGTGGCTTTGATATTTTTTTAACGCATGTTGGCTCGAGTTTCAGTTTTGTAGGAAACCGAAGGTTTTTCTGCACGTAAATCCGCAAGAGATTCCCAAGAGGAATCCGCAGGAAATTTGTGGGGAAGATGACGAAGTGTGGCCTGTCCCCATTGGCTGCGTCGTGAGTTAGTGGATCCAAACAAATTCTGGTCCACACGCGCTCTGCCTCTATTGGAGGATCAAAAATTCAGATCCCTCTCCCCTCACGCTATTGGCCAGTCAATATTCAAACGCCTCTCTCTCTCCATCTCATTGGATGCGTGTGGATAGGGGAGGACCCACGCTTGACTCTCTCTTTCAGTATTTCATTCAATTTATTTTTTATATTATCTAATGGTTATTATATTATCAACTAACAGAAACTGCTCCGTTGGCAAGGGATAGAGAGTAACAATGTCTAACACGCCTGTTTGATCGCCAGGAGTGAC
The DNA here is from genome assembly GCF_029867415.1 of Vicia villosa. Taxonomy (NCBI): domain Eukaryota; kingdom Viridiplantae; phylum Streptophyta; class Magnoliopsida; order Fabales; family Fabaceae; genus Vicia; species Vicia villosa. Next base: position 54,904 of record NW_026705186.1, read on the forward strand.
TTTGATTTATTTCAACAAGTTTGAATGATGATTCCATGCGTCTCACTAGCTCGCACACATGGTGAGCCTGTTCCCAGTCGCCGTTAGATTCAAACGAAGCCAGATCCAAGGGACCAACGAATGCACCCACGGTGAACCCCTAGAAGGCTACCACACCTAATCCGAAGCCAGGTTTTTTTTCCAAATTACTTTATTTTCTTTTTACGTGAGTTGTGCATTTCCTTTTCTTTTGTTATTACTTTTATTTAGTTTTTTGGTTTTATAAGTTTAACTTAGGTTTTTTGGTTTTATAATTTTATATTTAATTTAAATAATCGGTTTTAATTAGATTTATAATTTAATTTAAGTTTTTTAGATTAGTAATTATATTAATTACTTAATTAATCAATTTAGGATTAGTAATTTAATCGGTAGACTTAGGCTAATTTAATCCGATTAGGATTTAAGTTGTTAAATAAATTGGTATAATTTTAAACCTTGATCAAAACTATTTAGGCTTTTCGGTTTTTAGCCATAAGGCTTTTTTAACCATGATTTTTCTAAACTGTATTTTTATTTCGCGAATTCTCTTCTCACCTCATACTCCATGCTTGTCGTATGTTTGTTTAATTTCTGACTTTGTTTAGTTATGCTTTTTTATTTAATTATTTAATTTCCGTCGTTATTTAAAATTATGCTTTTATACTATTTATTTAATTATTTAACTTTCGTTATTTAAATTCTAGAGGGTGTATAGGTTACAATTTTTGTGATGTAATAGTAATTAGGATTTTATTTTCTCGCACTTTACTTTATCGCACCTCCCCCGATTTTTATCATGTATTCCCCATTCCCGAAGCTTTGTAATAGCGTAGGATTTTTACTTTTCGCATTTTATTTTTTCTGTATGATATATAAATGAGTGGTTAGTAAATTAGGGAGTGACAAGACTAATTAACCGAACGCTAGCTAATCTTAACTCAAAGATAAATATAATTGAACTGAATACAATCACGTGATTGGTGCACACACTCACCTTTAGGGTACCTCACTTGTTGCCTGTTGCCTTCGATTTCGATTAAATAGTCAAGTCCCTTCGAGCGTAGGGATACCTTAGCCTGCTGCCTACGATTAAAAATCGCCATGTCCCTCCGATTTAAAGATCATAGTCCCTTCGAGTTGCCTACGATAAATATGATCTCGTCCCTCTATTAAATGGCGATAGCCCCTTCGATTGCTAAGGTATCCTTACTGTTGCCTAAATGACTATTATATCCTTCCCTTAGACTACCTACCCTCTTTATGGTAGGGATAGTCTTATGGCGAACGATATTCTCGATGACCCTTCGATGACCCGCACATCCAATTGAAAGACTTCCTGCCCTATCATGGTATGGATAGATCCTTTCGCCCGAAAGACTTAAAGAACAAGAAAGATAACATATGGTAGGTAGTTCTCAATTGCTTGCTCACACATTCAAAATCTAAATGCTTTTCACACCTCCTATTTCAAAACAATTTCAAAACAAGGCTACGCTTATTTACAAGCTAAAGTCCTTAACGAAATCTTTTTGCTATTCACACACGACACTTCAAACTTTTCAAACAAACAAGTGAGCTAAGCAATTAAGAGCCCATGGATAACCATGGATGCAAAGTGTGCCTCACACCTTCCCTTTGTATAATCTACCCCCCAAACTCGAAATCTTTCAAAGGTCTTTCCTGTTCTTTTTGCCTTTCCGATTGGATAAAATAAAAGTCGGTGGCGACTCTTGCTATCCGCACATTTCAAATAAAGTCAGTTCACTGTATTACATGCACGATCCAAATGCTCCAAATTGTAGCCATCCATATAGTGTTAATACATTAACTAAAAGAAGTTGAGTAAAAAAACTAAAAGAAGGTATGCCCAAAAGTTTTAAATAGAAATATTATATTATATTTTATATTATAAATAGATTATAGTTTTTTAATGAAAAAATAAATATATTAATAAAAATGAAGGTGCTTAAATAAGCACAATGCATTAGAGGTTCTTAAATACAAGATAAAAAGTAAGAAACTCGAAAAAATATTTCTTTCATTCTAAAAATATCGTGGATTACAAGCAAATAAGACAAGGGTGTCACGTCAAACTAATACTCAACTTTGTACATCGAAATAGAAATTCAAAACATGACCATAAGATAAGATTATCCGATTTATGATAAAGTATATAACATATTAAAACAATCACAACCCCGATGTTATATTATTATAGTTATTATTCCAAAAGAAGCTAATAGCAAACCTAAGATCTAACACAGGACCGAAGTTCTAACGTAACTCGAAAATACATGGTGCATAATCTTTTAAAATATGCATTCTTCCATCCCAACCACTATGATCAAATCTAACACCGCTGATTAAGGCTAGCACTAGTTCTTGCAAACTTAATAACACAGTCAATTTGGCTAGACATTGACTTTTTCTAACATAAACAAAATTAACACTAGTTCTTATCGAACCTCAAAGTATTGACAGTGTCATTCAGAGTACATTATTATATCACATCAACACCATACTTGTTAATGGAAGACTTGTTACTTGTGATCTAGGAAGGTGATGATGGAACTTTGAGAGTACAATTGATGAAATTTTTGAACTTGTTTTTTAGTCAATTTTACACAATGTGGACGTTCCAATATGGAAATTCTAGTCGATGTTCTTCCAGTGATGGAAAGAGTTAGTTAAGAATGACCATTTATAGTGGAAGAGTTGTGTAATGTGACACGGGAAGGTGATAGCCGATTTCCAGGAGTCCGATAAATGAAATGTTTTAATTATTTTGTTTCTTATTCCATTTTACACTGTGTGGATGTGTTAATTTTAAAAATCTAATTATTGTTCTTCAATTATAGAAAAGAGTCTATTGAGAAAGACTATTTCTAGTGGAATACTTATGAATTGTGATTTGAGAAGGTGATGGTGGACCTCCAGGAGTTCGATCGATAAATGTTTTGATTTTTTGTTTTTGTTTTTTAGTCTATTTAACAAAAATTGGACAGTTTAATATTGCAAATGTAAGTCTGTATTTTCTTAAGTAGGAAAGAGTCATTTGGAATGACTTTTTCAAGTTGACGATTTCTAAATTATGATCTTTAAAAGTGAAGGTGATCCTCTAGAGTCCGATTGCTGAAAATTTTTAATATCTTTTTTGTTTCATTAAACATCTTACACGATATGGACAATCTGAAATCGAAAATTCAAGTTGGTGTATTTTCAGTGAAGGAAATAACTAGTTAAGAATGGATTTTCTAGTGGAAGACTTATGAAATATGATTCGGGAAGGTGATGAAAGAACTCGGAGAGTCTGATTGATGTAATTTTAAATTTTTTTCTTAATGAAATAAGGCTTAATTGTTGTATTTCTTTTCCGTATAATTTTAAAAATTTTAAAATAAGTGACTTATTTATGATACAGTTTTTTAAATAATATTTGGCCCAAATTCTCATCTTCTACTATTAATCTTGCCTTAATTAGTGGTATTCTACTCCTTTAGTTGAACTACAAATTAATAATAGTAAAAATAATAATAAATTTTGGTGATCTCTCCACTACCTAATAATTTCTAATAATGTAATTTAATCAATAGTAATAGAATAAATGTATTAATATATAACCATCATTAAGAAAATCATACGATATTCAAAGAGTATGTTGAGAAGGACTATTTTTAGTGGAATACTTGTGAATTGCGGTTGGAGAAGGTGATGGTGGACCTCCGGAAGTTCAATCGATGATTTTTTGAATTTTTTTGTTTTTTAGTCTATTTAATAAAAATTTGACAAAGTTGTGAACATATGATCATGTGTGACATATCTATAAAAAATTATTTTTATATTATTAGTTTCTTTAATAAAAGATTCAACCATAAGTTTAATCAGTTGAACCAATTAAACCTTAAATCGGAAGCTTTGTTTAATCGATCTCCGGTCCGATTTTGAAAATATTGGTAAAAGCATTAATATGTAATAAATAAAATCATAAGATATTTTGACTCTATCTCCCACCAAGTAATATACGTCAAAAGAAATTTTCGTTCCGCATTTTTTTTGGTTGAAAGACTTGTTAAGAAATATAGGAGAAAACTTAAATACAATTCTTTAGGTGTAGTTTATACTATTTTCCATAAAAAATGACAAATGTATAATTTCCTCCTATTTTTACTTTCTAAATGATATTTAAATACACTTGACATATTTTAATCGAAAAATAGTACAAACTACACATAAAAAATTATAGTTAATTTTTCTCCATTAATATATAACAAAATCAACATATTAACTTAAAATAATATTTTATATATCAATTCAAAATATAACATTTTTTGTACCATAAGGTATTAAATGACGTTGTGTATAAGCTCGTGGCCAAATTGTTAGCTAATCGGTTGAAGATTGTTTTGGATAAGTGGCCAAATTCCCATAATTCGGTTTAAGTTGCATCATTAGTTATATTTTTGTTTTTGGTCATTTGTTATGGGCCTGGGTTATGTATTTGACCCAATTGGGTTATGACCCGATTTGGTTTTTTCACTATCACCTAGGTTTGGCCGTGTAACATTCATTCACGTTTACTATTCACTAAATAATTTGGCAAGCTTGTACGAATTGATAGAGAACTAATCGTCGTTGGTTAATCTTTCGTATTCAGGTTCCAATACTATGAGATTAATATAATTTTGCAATATAAGTCCTATTCCTTAAATTCCACTTTGTGTTTATCATTTGCTTAATCAAATTAATCATAGAGTAGATTGTTTTGTTCGATTGATTTAAGTTTCTCAATTTATAAGCGTTTTATTGTATGCTTAATCGTTAATCCGCTTTATGCTTAACCGAATGCTTAATTCGGCAAACGAGAAATATAATTCTTATAATATTGTTGTACTTATCGGTTGATATTTTAATCAAACAGAAATGGAATCCACTTAGGGTAGTGAAGTTATAATAATCGATGATTGGTAGGAATCGAATAGGTAGATTGACTTATTTTATAATCACTTAATTGTACTATTTATAAAATCGATCCTAAAACCAACCCCCTAAATCGATTTACTGTTGGTTAGTAATAATCAAGAATCCTTGAGAGAACGATATTCGAGTTGTCGTTACCGCTAAACTACCATTTTTATAAAACACTCGTTTTTGATCTGTGCGTGACAACAGATCATCGAGATTGCAGAAGGAAAATGGACCCTAAAAGTGATGAGGGAATATTTCTGGGATACTCTACCAACGGTAGAGCATATAGAGTGTTCAACACAAGAACAAAGGTGGTGATGGAGTCCATAAATGTGGTGATTGATGAGTCACCAAAATAAGCTGATATCGTAGATGATGTTGGAACATTCCTTCATATGGATAATGCTGAAACATCTCCTCCTACAGAGAATGTTGAAACATCCCCTCCCCTGGTTGGTAATGGTGGTGACTCAAATGCAAATGTTGAATCCGCAGAAACAGAGACAATTGCTAAAGGATCTTCTATCAGGATTCAGAAAGATCATCCTACGGAGATTATCATAGGAGATCTAAATAAAGGGGTAACCACCACGTAAAGTGAAGTTGTGTCAAACTCCTACTTTGTTTCAAAAGTTGAAACAAATAATGTCAAGGAAACCTTGACTGATGAGTTTTGGATTAATGATATGCAAGAGGAACTTGAACACTTCAGGAGGAATGAGGTTGGGACTTAGTTCCAAGACCTGAAGGAATTAATGTTATTGGAACACGTTGGATGAACAAGGTGTTGTTACCAGAAACAAAGCCAAACTTGTTGCTCAAGGATACACTCAAATTGAGGGAGTGGACTTTGATCAGACATTTTCTCCTGTAGCTCGCCTGGAATCTATAGGTTAGTACTCGGAGTTGCATGTATTTTAAAGTTCAAGTTGTTCCAAATGGACGTAAAGAGTGCCTTCCTAAATGGCTATCTGAATGAAGAGGTGTATGTTAAACTGCTAAAGGGTTTCGGTGATCCCGCCTTTCCAGACCATGTGTTCAAACTGAAGAAAGCCTTGTATTGTTTGAAAGAAGCTCCTAGAGCTTGGTATGAAAGCTTGACTGAGTTTCTAGTTTATCATGGATACAAAAAGGGTGGAATAGATAAGTTGTTTTTAAACATTAGGTTGTTAAGTTGTTTTAGCCAAAATAAGCCAAAGGGGGAGATTGTTAATTCTCTGTGTTATGACTGGAATTATGTTTGGTAAAACTAACTTATGGGAACATGTTGAACAAGATGTTCTATTCACTTCAACTAAAGAATATGTGTCGAGAATGATGATGTCCTATGCAGGGTCCATTTGACATCGTGTCTGTTAGGTTACATCTAGATCTATTGAAGTCGGTTTTATGTATAGGTGGAGAATATTTTGGAATATTATGTAATCCTATGTGGCGCTTGATTTAGGGATAAGAGATTGCCTCTGTTTTCAAGATATTTGATTGGTTTCTAAATATGGAGAATATTTCGTGAACTAATGATTGAAGCCTTATCTTCATGGAGAAGATTGTGGAGTATTTTCTTGAATGCCCTGCTGCGATTTGAAGCCTAAGTCTAGTCCAGAAGATTGTTTTAAATAGCAAGCATCAAACCTAGTATTTGTGTGGAACTTACATTGTAGTTTTTGTTAGGGTTTGTGCAGTCTTGTCTGTTGTGAGCCTCTCTAATATCATCTTGATAGAAGAGTTTGGTGTTTTCATTGATTTGTAAGTTTTATGTTCATTCATAAGCTTTTAAGCATTGAGTGACTGTGTTTTGGAAGCGTGTCTTCTAACATTTTGTAATTGATTATCACCATTGTGATTGAGGGGGGTTGAGGTGGGCCTCATACATAGGTGAGTCTTAGATAGAAGTATAGCACATGTAGTGATTAGGCGAGAAAGCTGTAAACCAAAGGTTGTTTACGTGTGAACCGAAGGTTTTTCGCATATTACTTCAAATTAATATTATCATAATGGACTTATCCCTGCTTGATAGCCCCCCAGAGTAGGTATTGTTGATACCAAACTGGGTGAATAATTATGTGTGATATTTAAGTTTATGTACTGCACTTTTATATACCTTGATCAAAGCTTTTAAATAAGATCAAGTATTGTTCTTAGTTAAGGTTCTTGACTAAGTATTTTTTATTGGAAAGTGTAATCTTTCTATTGGGTTCCCTTGGTACGGGGTGTGTGACTGTTGTTCATCACTGCGGTGATTAAAATTTGGATGTCGATTTCTCATATTTATATGTTGATTTCTAGGTTTAAATTGCACTAGGTAGTGATTAGGAGATAAGTTGTAAACTGAGACTGTTTAGGCTTTGTACTAGTACTGCTAATAGTGGATTTCCTTCATGGCTTGGTAGCCCTCACAATAGGTGTTATTGCACTGAATTGGGTTAACAATTCCTTGTGTTATTTATCATTCTGCATTTAGTTTTCAGTTTTGATAAGTGTGTTATAAGTCAGCAGATGTTATAACATTTGTCTGAACATTATGTGTTGTTAGAACATCTATCTTGACATTTGTTGTGTAAGTTCTATAATTTCAATTGGCATCAAAGCAGGCACCTTGTTCTGTTTATTGGGTGAGCTCTAGGTAGAATATTTTCTGGTACTATGGATACAGAAGGAGTATACAACAACTGACCACCTTTGTTGGATGGTTCTAATTATGAGTGGTGGAAAGTCAAAATGGTTTCCTTTCAAAAATCCATGGATAGAAAAGTCTTGAAGGCTATTCTGAAAGGATGGGATCATCCCATTATAAAGGACAAAGATGGGAATGTGTCATTAAAATCAGAGGAAGATTTGTCTGATGAGGATGATAGACTAGCTCTTGGAAATTCCAAAGCTATGAATACTCTATTCAATGGAGTATACAAGAAAGTTTTCAAATTAATTAATACATGTACTATAGCTAAAGATGCTTGGGAAATCCTCAAAACAACTAATGAAGGTACATCAAAAGTTAAGATGTCTAAACTTCAACTTTTAACCTCCAAATTTGAGAACCTAAAGATGAATGATGATCAAAGCATTCAGGACTTTCATATGAATATTCTTGAAATAGCAAATATATCTAGTGCCTTGGGAGAAAATATGTCTGAAGCAAAACTTGTCAGAAAAATTCTCAGGTATTTACCTAAGAGGTTTGACATGAAGGTAACTTCCATTGAAGAAGCTCAAGACATTAACAACATGAGAGATGATGAAATTATTTGGTCACTTCACACCTTTGAAATGATAATAAGTGACAGAACTGAAAAGGAGAAAGAGAATAACTTTAGAACTTCCGAAACTAAAAATGAAAAAAATCAATATGACATGAACACTGATGAAGGATTGTCAATAGCTATTGTACTTTTACGGAATGAGCTCAATCAACTATTAAATAAATTAAAGACTAGACCAAATGTCCTAAACATCATAAGGGACAATACTGATCAAGGAAGTGTTTTCACAACATGTAATCCTCTAAAAAATGATAGAGAAGTTAAAAAAAAGGTCATAGCCCTAACAAGGAGGTATGAATCTGATTAAGACTCTTATAATAAAGACCTATCTTATTAAGAGTTAGCTATCTCCTACAAAGATCTTTGTGATAAAACTGAACAAGTTTGCAAGATAAGTGAAACATAGAAGAAGAACTTAACTCAACTTCAAGAGGAAAAAGAAAAACTCCAAGCCACAAATATTGAGATTTAAGATATGGTAAATCTTCTATCTTCCAAACTTGAAAGCATAGCTAGTAAATCTGGAATTTTAGATAAATTTTCTCAAATTGAAAAAAGAGGTAGAAAATTCATTGGTATAAGTTTTAACTACCAGTCCTTCAATAATAAAAGGGGAACATGTGTGACAAAAGATACCTTTATTAAAAAGAAGGATTAATCAACAATGTCAGACCAAATGTTCCAACATCTTGCCCAGCAACAAAAAGGTCAAACTAGAATTAAGTCTAGATTGTGGAAGTGTCATTTCTATGGAATGTATGGTCATATCAAACCCTTTTGTTTCATATTTTATGGCTTTCCAATACACTCCCATCATCACAAAGATAATCATAATAGAAATTGGCAAAGATGAAAAGAAAAGAGTTATATAATTGGTCCTATGATCGATGCCTCTTCCAAAACCCCTTCTGAGGTTGTCGTCTGCCTACTCACATGCTCAACAATTAAAAATGAGGAATCAAAAGGGATAGACAGACTTTGCTCCAATTAAAAGTGGGATGGAGTCCACACCTTGCTCCAATTCTACAATTCTTCTCTTTGTTGCTTCACGTTCCCTGACTACCACTTGGTTCCTACCTTGGAAGTGTATTATGATTTCCTAGACATCTCTATTAAGGATAAGATACCCTATTATGGCATTATCATACCCCAAAATTTGCCCATACTATTTCTCCTACTCAAATTCAAATCAATACACAAAGCTCCAAGACACACAAGAAAGAAGCATGCAGTCTCTCTCCTAAACAACAACCTCTGAATTAGGGTTTCTGATCTAATCAAGGAATATGAACTTCTGACACCTCGAGTGGACTACATGGCCTCTCATATGATTCAAAGTACCCTCATGCCAATTTTCAAGCTCTAATTCAAAAGATTGCTCATTCAATGGCCCAAACAATCAATAGTCGACTGGTTAACCTAAAAGTCAAACTACGGTCAAACCACAGTCAAAACTTCTGATTTTTGGTCAACATCCTCATTATGAAGTATCATCCATTATTTGATCAAAGGTTGATCATGATTCACCAAGGAAAGTTCATAAATCAACAAAACTCAAAGTTTCTAAATTAGGGTTTTTTAACTAAAAGTCAACTGAACTTTGACCAGCCATAACTCTCACATGGAACATCAGAAATTTTCCATCCAAAGCTTTTTCTGAAGGAAATTTGATTCTATACAATTTTGTCTCTCACATGCCAAGTCTAAAAATGCTTCATTTGGGAGATATGGACCAAAACATTATAGGTCTTTTTCAAAAGTCAACAAAAAGTCATTTTTTTAAAAGGACACACAAGGATCATGGAAAATAGTTTTGATATGAGACCAAAGACACTGGTTAGAGGACTCTCTAAGGTTTCCAAAAAGTCCTAGAACTCCTCCATACCTCAAAAATTGAGAGAGATATGCCTTGTCAAAGTTGGCTAATTTTGAAGGAAAAAATGTGAAGAAAAAGGCTTCATATTGATTTCTTTTGCAAAGGAGCCCAATACTTTGTGATCCAAACTTGTTCCTCAAGGCACTAGGACCCTCCAAACCCACTCCTAAGATTATTTGATTTTTATTCTATTTTTATTGAATTTTTATTCATTTAAAAATATAATTTCAATCAAATAATTAAGAGAAAATATAAAAGATGTGATTTATTTTATTTCCAATCAATTTTAATTACCCAAATATCACATTTTTTTTATTCAAATTCATTTTAATGGAAATTGGAAAGAAAAGATTGGATTTTGGCCAAGTTTAAAAGGTTTTGAAATCATATCCAAATCAACTTTCAAATCTTTGATTCAAGAGGATTTAGTTGAGTTTTGTTAACCTAAAGGCTTGTGCTATAAGTATAGAATATGCTCACGAGGTTTAAGGAGGAATTTGGCTACAGAAACCTATTCCAAAGCTTCAAAAAACCGTGAAACAAAGCTGCACCGTAGACGAATTTCCAGGCCAATTCAAGTCGTCCCAAGCGTCAAGATCAAATCCTTGACCTTCCCTGAAGCAGTAGAGATCGATATATACAAAGTCTCCAGCACCTCCAGAGTCGCGACAGCGACGTTCACGATTTGCACAATTTTCTCAAACATACCTCTGTTAATTCACGCAATATAAATGATTTTTAAGCATACCTATGTGTTCATATGGTTGTGTGGAGTATTTCTGAATTGTTAATTGTAAGGTTTGGTGCATAAATCAATAGCCACCATTGTTAGGGTTCGTAACCTTTAGAAAAGCGCTTTTTGGCTAGAGACAATTTCAGGTTAAATTGATGAGTCTAATCGATCCGTGAGGCTATGTTTATGTAATCTGGGCTGCTATTTGGTATTTGTTGGGAGTAATTTGCAGGTTTGGAGACCCCATACATATAGCCACGGTTTAAAACCGTGGGTAGAGGTCCCTATCTTTTTGCAGAAAGAGAAGGATGAAGATGAATCCTTGGGGGCGCGCGTCTGGCATTTAAATTATTATTTTTTAGTTTATCTGCTATATAAAGCGTGCAAAATGCTTATTCAACAGCAAAAAGCGTGTGCCCTGGTGGGAAGCGTATGCGTCCAATGATGTTTGCAAGGTCAGTAGTTCGACTCCTGGGTGCTGCAAAACATTTTTTATTCTAACTTTGCCATGCAGATCCTGTGTTGTCAGCGTGTACGGGCTCACGATGCAGCCCTAGATCAAAGCCTTAGGATCTTCTCAAGGATAGATCCAACGCACACAAAGACTGCAGTGCATCATATACCCTCACAGCCTGACTACACACGATAATTAGCTAAGTTTTTCTTTCTTTTAATCATATAATACTTTGTTTTTTTTACCTAATTATTCATTTTATATATCTTTTTACAAAACTATTCTTAATTCTTTTTTTTTTTCTCTTTATAAAATTCATTTTTTTTACTAAAAAAAAATTTTTATTTGATTAATTTAATTTGTTTAAACCATTTAATTAATTATAAATATTTTGGTTAATTGATTAAATTACGTGTTAGGGTTAGGCTTTTTAATCAAAACCTGATTTACACCGATTTAATTAATTAGGTAGAATACCAATAATTAATTAAATTAATTTTATTCATTCTATTAACCATGGCTAACTTATACCCTAATCAGGGTTTACGACGGACGTTCCATACACTGAAGATAAATGTTATTTTTGTGTCCTTTTCAGGGTTGACTTTTCAAACGCCTTCCGACTACGCGCCTATCAAGATCCGAAGCTAAGTATTAATTTTAATTTTTAAGTCTATTTTGTTTCCTTTTATTTTAGGGTTTACCCTTTAAATATGAACTCCGCATACACTCATATCCATTTTTGCCTTTGCCTTTGCCATTTTTCAGGATTAACCCCGAGGTTTCCTCCGACCGCCAACCATATCAAATTCAAAGCTAAGTACCTATCTATTTATTTATTTTAATTTCTTTTATCCTCTTATCTTTTAGGGTTAGTCATGTTTGCCTCCGAACCGATAATGCACTCACCCTATTTTTGTTTGTTATTTCTTCACCTTTTCAGGGTTTGTCAATTGTCGAAGCTTCGAATATCGGTAACCCTAAAACCTGATCTTAATTATTACTTGTGTTAGACCTATAGCGTTATTATCCCGATGGTTTCAGTTTCCCTTCCCCCCGCTGGTTTCATTCTCCCTCTCCCATTATTATTTTAATTGTTAATATTAATTGTTGTGGTTAGTAATTTTAGGGAGTGCAACCCTGAATTAAATCTGCATCACTTAATCATTATAAGATAATATATTCTGAACTGATCACGTGATTGGTGCACACACGCACACTTTTGGAGTAACCTCTCTGTTGCCTGTTGCCTTGTTGCCTTGTGTTTTTTGCAGAATAGCCATGTCCCTCAAATACGAGGATACCTCAGCCGTGTTGCCTCGATTAAGATCATGGGTCCCTAATGATGCTGCCTTCGATACACTAAACATGATCTCGACCCTCGGAAGTTGCCTACAAAAAGGCTGAGGTATCCTCTGGCTGCCTACGAAAAGGCTATTCTGGTTCTTCCCTTAGACTACCTGCCTCCCTATGGCATGGGACAATCTTATGGCGAACGAACTCTCGATGACCCTTCAATCTCCAAATGAAAGGCTTCCTGCCCTCTTATGGCATGGATAGACCCTTTCACCCTGAAAGGCTAAAAGAAACGTTTCTCCTTTATTAAGGTAATTGCCCCTAATTGCTTTGCCTTGCTCCAAAACCTTTTTCTATTCTTTCTCATAAACCTTCAAAATGGCTACGCTCATTTACGAGCTAAAGTCCATATTCACTTCTTCTAAAATTTTCTTCAAAGAGCAAAGCAATTAAGAGCCCATGGAAAACCATGGATGCAAATGGTGCCTTACACCTTCCCTTTGCATAATTACCCCCGAACTCAAAATCTTTCAAAGGTCTTTCCTGTTCTTTTTGCCTTTCCAATTGGATAAAATAAAAGTCGGTCACGACTCTTGCTTACCGCGACATTTCGATAAAGTCAGTTCACCGTATTACAGAACTTGCGACTCTGCAGGGGATGCTTTCGAATAAAAGAGGGGTTACCTTAAAAGTTTAGGATTCACTTAAATATTTTCTATTGATTGCTTTGTTTGTTTTATTTTTCAGGGGCATTTTGGGAATTAAATGAAGGACGAATCCTACACCCGGATTCAAGTACACTTAAGATTAGGAGTGGCATAGTCATGGAGACCTCTTTCACATATGTGGGAGATGAGTCAATATGAAGTTCACACTTGAGTTAGGACTCCATAGCATATGCACACCTTTCTCAAATGAGGGGGGTCTATGTATGTGTCTACGGGTGCACCGGAGCTCAAGGACCTTTAGTTACCCTTAACCCATCCTGGCCTTTAGGAACGTAGTGGGGGGACTAATCTTGACAAATGTTAAGAACTAGTCGCTACCCGATACTACAATTCAGATAGGTCCTTTCTCAAAGTATCATTGCATGATGCGAATGTATCATGTCCGAGGGTGCTTTAGAAGGGCTGACAATTCTGGATAACTTATAGAACATGTTGCTGAAATCTCCTTATCCATAGAAATACCCTTGGGAAGGACACCTGATCAGACTCCATGCAAGCCTTAAGCCATAAATTGTGTGACTTGTGTGACTTGTTTGTGGTCGCTACTAACCTTCGTTTCCTTGCAGGTTTTGTTGAAAGGACCTATTTGTCCTTACTCTCTCACATATGCCTAATGAACTGCATTCGCATAACATCATGACATCATAAGCATAACATGATTTAACTAACCCTTTCAAGGATCTTAGGAATTTAGGGCGTACAATTTCAGGTGCCCTTATCAAGGACTAAATTCCCATCAAGGGGCAAGAGGATTTATTTTCCTCTAGCCACATACCTTTCGATTCAAAGGTTTAGCACCTAACAAGGGGCAAGAGGATTTATTTTCCTCTGGCCATGTATCTTCAAATTCAGAAGTATCCCGAATCAGAGGCTATGACCCACTGGATATTGTGAGCTTGATTCCCATAGAAGAACATCCAAAAATTAGAGTTCTTCAAACGAAGAAGCGACCGAATCATGTTCCAATGTTGCTGACTAAATTTCCAGAGATCCTTGAAAGCATTGCATTTGCATTCATAACATTGCATAACAGGTTTCCATAACAGGCCTCTCATCTTCTCTCGCTGTTTATTTCAGCACCAATGGATCTCGAGCAATCAGTCAAAGACCTTCAGGCTCAGAATTCCCAATTCCAAGCTTTGATTCTGAACTTGTCCAAGGGGCAAGATGAGCTGAAAACCATGATGACTAAAAAAAGAATAAAGGCAAGAAGAATTTGGGGAAAAGGTTTAGACCGATCTTGCAACTCAGGGATGCCGAAGCCTCTGAAGACAGTGATGAAGATGAACAAGATGATGATGCTAGTGTCAAGACTGATGAAAAGAGTAACCATGATTCTGCCAAGCCTTTTGAAGAAGAAGAGGACTATCACGATGAGGACGAACACCCTGATGACAAATACAAGATGTTAGAAGAGCGTCTGAGAAGCGTGGAAATTCAGAAGGTACCTAGACTGGATTTTGAAGAGCTTGGGCTCGTTCCTGGGGTCGTTATTCCTCCAAAATTCAAAACTCCCGCCTTTGCTAAGTATGATGGAGTCTCCTGTCCCAAGATGCACTTGAGGTCTTATATAAGGAGGATTCAGCTTCACACTGCTGATAAGAAGCGCTGGATCCATTTCTTTCAGGAAAGCTTATCTGGAACCCAACTCGAATGGTACTATCAACTGGAAAGTACCAACATCCATACCTGGGAAGATTTGGTTGTTGCTTTCTACAAGCAATACCAATATAATTACGATCTCTCACTAACTCGCATGCAACTACAAAGCATGTCTATGGGCTCTAATGAAAGTTTCAAGGAGTATGCTCAGAAATGGAGAGATCTAGCTGGAAGAGTCAAACCCTCCCTAGCTAACAGAGAATTGGTAGATATGTTTATGAGTACACTGACTGGTCCTTTCTATAGTCATTTGCTGGGAAGTTCATCATCTGGATTCACTAAACTCATACTGATTGGGGAACGTGTTGAGAGTGGAATTTAATGTGGTAGGATTCAAGTGGCTACATCCTCAGGTACTACAAGAACCATTTAAATGGGAGGTCAGATTCCAATGTTGTGTATGGGCAGAAAAGGAGAAATCATGACCAATCTATTGGGGCAGTTCTGAGCTCCACATTGGCGCCTCAATAAGGTCATCAAAACAAACAAGATACACCCAGATGTCAATTTACAAAGATCAATATGTCGCTAGCTCAAGCCTTACAACATCTGCTAAAGGCAAATTTCATCACTCTGAGGGATCCTCCTAAGAATCCTAACACCTCTGCTCCTAGTTACAAGCCCAATGCAAGGTGCGCATATCATTCTAACAGTCCTGGACATGACACAGAGAATTGTTGGTCGTTGAAGAATAAGATCCAAGATATGATCGACGCTGGTGAAGTTGAGTTCGACCCTCCTGCAACTCCTAATGTGATCACTGCTACCATGCCTAATCACAACAAAATTGCTAATGCTGTGGATGGCTAGAAAGATAGACTTTCAGATCATTAGTTTTACTTTCATTTGTAAATTTCTATTCTGTTTTTTTAAACATTCGACTTATGATAGACATTATCTGTTTTAATAATCATCATCAGTGCATTGCATATGTTTGTCTTGAATAAATTATTTCGCTATCACTCGTTCAAAATTGCGTATTTACTTTGCATATGTTTTGTGTTTATTCAATTTCTGCTAAGCTGTAAGCCTTTTAAGGGAGGATGACGAAAATGATACTGCAACCTCATACAGTATGCTTTGGAACAGACTATGTTGACGATGTACAGGCATTGTTTCAATTCCTAAACAGTGGAGATATAAGGATGTTAATCCCTCGTCAACCCCTTTGAGCCTAAGAAGTAGAAGTTTCTTTCTTGTACTAATTAAAACCCTTGATCATAACCTGGGGCAGGGTAGTTCTCAGTTAATTTGGTTGTGCATTCTATTTTAAGAGAATCATTCAGTACATCTTTCAACAAAGGGTCCAATCACAGGCGTTCATCCACACACATCAAAGAAGTGTTGGCGATGTCAGTCAAAAGCCAATGATGGTTCATCAATCATTAAGCAAGGCAGTCAATATCTTTCAATATCTTTCAAAAATCAAAAAGAAGACTTAGGCAAAAATCAAGGCATCCCGCTGACTGTAAGCTCAAGATAGACAGTTCAGGCAAAATTTAGGGATATCAAAAAGATGAAAAAAGAGAAGTCAATAAATTCCTGAATAACACAATGTTGTGACCACCAAAGGAAGAAGTGACTGCCATCTCAAAAGTTCTCTTTGCTTGTGAACTATCATTATTATCAAAGGTGCAAATCCAAAAGTCTCTTGGAACCTGAATGCATAAGTTGAATTAACTGAACTTAGGACTGAAGATCATCACGAAGAGAGGTGGGTACAAATAAACTTTGAGGCTTTATCCTTTGTTTCTTAAAACCGTGAACTAAGCCACGTTACAACCCTTGAAAGTCCTAATTGAAGCATGGTTAGTTCGAAAGCATACTGTCACCAAAAAGGTATCCCGACTCCTTAAGGTTTACTACAAATGTTAAGTTAATATCCGGTTTTTACAAATATCACATTGTTACATATAGCATGTTTTTACAAATATCACGCTTTTACATCTTTTGTTTTAATGTTTTTTCAAAAACTCAAGACAAACGTATGCATTGCATCTCATGAATTCATTATTAAACATATTCTGCTACATAATTTCAAATGTTAGCATCAGAAAGAACTTGCAACAGGGTACAATTAATGACTGAAAGTTACCCCGACAGAAAAGATTACTCCGAGAAGAAATGTCTCCTACGTATACAAGGGGCATGGCACGCTTTGCCCAATCAATATGGGGCAATCGGGTCAAACTTCAAAAATATCTCAGAAGCATCAACAATCAGGGGCATTATACTAAGTACTAGGGGCATGTCGCCCATAGTGCACACCTCATAAAGTCCTCGCGAGGCGAATCCTTCTAAAGTTCCTACTAGCAGGGGCAAATTTATGGAAGTCCAGTCAGACATCTTGATCAATACTCAGTGGTGTGTCTTAATCGAATCCAGGAATGGTAGTTACTATAATACCGGGGGAATCTTTCAAGACATCCATGTCTCCCCACAGAGTCGGGTTCATAAGTTCATATCCCCACAAAGTAATCATTAAGAAGATATCTTCAAAACGCTCTCGTCCCGACAAAGACATGGCTCCCCAACAAAGATTTACATCTTCAATACTACCGCTTATCCAACACTTTTCTCTCCTCCAACATGGTCTAATTCATCTCTCCTGTCCCCAGTCAGGACACATCAAATTACTGGTCGTCCCCAAGCAAAATCATAAATCCCCAATAGAGTCGCCGGTTCTGTAATACGGTGAACTGACTTTATCGAAATGTGCGGATAGCAAGAGTCGCCACCGACTTTTATTTTATCCAAATTCACCCTGAAAGGCTAAAAGAACTTCTTTTTCAAACTATAAGGTGATTTCCCCTAATTGCTTTGCCTTGCTCTAAAACTTATTTTCATATTCTTTCTCATAATCCTTCAAAATGGCTACGCTCATTTACGAGTTAAAGTCCATATTCTTTTTCTTCTACATTTCTGAAAAACAAAGAGCAAAGCAATTAAGAGCCCATGGAAAACCATGGATACAAAGGGTGCCTTACACCATCCCTTTGCATAAATTACCCCTCGAACTCAAAATTTCTCAAAAAGGTTTTTCTCTGTTCTTTTAGCCTTTCTGATTTAATTTGGATAAAATAATAGTCGGTGGCGACTCTTTCTATCCGCACATTTCGATAAAGTCAGTTCACTGTATTACAGGCACCTTGAAGGCTCCTACCTCTCTTGAGATTTCAACTGCTCTTTATTTGAGCAAATATGTGGTCGACACTAACATTGCTGAGAAAGGGAAATGTCTTGGTTTTCATCTGAAATTCTTGATTGAAAAGGCGTGCTCCGCTTCTAAAGCTGATGAATGGGACAAATATAGAGCTCTCTTGGCTTTGGGGGTCTATGGCATAGTGATGTTTCCAAATATTGTGGATTTCATTGATATGAGCGCCATCCACATCTTCATCATGAAAAATCCAGTGCCTACACTTTTGGGCGATGTTTATCATTTTGCCCATCACAAGAATAACCAGAAAGGAGGGTTGGTCATATGTTGTGCTCCCCTGTTGTGACAATGATTCAAATCACATTTTCCTAACCGTGGTGCTTTTGTTGATACTAAGGACACATCGAGATGGCATGATAGAATAATGGGACTTGTTGCCAAGGACGTTGTTTGGTACAATAAGCAATTGGAGAAGGCAGCGATCATTGTATGATAACACTAGGAAAGAGATCCCCTTATTTTGTATGTTCCCTAATGTGCATATAAAAAATAAATCTCTAATCCTTAATAAAATGCCTAATAAAGGTTGAAAATCATAAAAAGGGAAGAGAAGCTCAAGTATCGCTTGTTTAAGGGAGTCACTTGAGTGTATTTTCCCAATCAAAACACAAACCACACTCTTTCTTTTCTTTTGATTTATGGCGCTTAAGAGCATGTTATTTCCTTCCTATCTCCCCTGCATAATTCTCCAAAGGTCGAGCTTCTCATAGGATGTGAATGTAACTGTTCAACTAAAAAGCACACAACAGACAATAAAAAACATAGAAAATATTGAGCAGAACTACGGCGCACTGACTTCTCCACTACACTATGGAGGTACATATGCATAGAGTTCAGGAAACTCTAGATAGCTGTTAGGAGTAAATTAATGGTAAATTCATGTGTTAATATAAGTGATTTCTTATCTAAACTAATGCAAGTTATGATAGATCCATAGGTTTTTAGTAAGAATTGAACTGAAAAGGTTTAGTTCATGTGTAAAGAAAATCGAATTACTTGTGGGTGTTATTGTTGCAAGTTTAGAGCTGAATTGAAGCTTGAGAAGAACATGAGGAGAAAAGAGAGCTGGAAGTCTCAAAGGCAGAAGAAAAAAGATGGAATTTGCAAAGGGCGCGCCGCGAGAGTTTCTAGAGCGTGCCGCGAAAATATCTCTGTTCTGAAGCGCGCCGCGCCAGTCCGATGCTGCACCGCGGCCTCGGCGTTAAAAGCCCAAAACTTCTATTTAAAAGCCCTAGCTTCCAAGAGAAAAATAACTTTGGAAAGAGCGAAATTAGGAGGGCAATCTGAAGGTGCTGCCACAATCATCAATTGAAGACCAATTCTCTATCAAGCAAAGACATTCCTTTGATGAAGATGAATTCTTCCATTAATCTCTGTGTGTTCTTCATGTCTATGGAGAGCTAAACCCCTCTTGTTGAATCTAAGGTAGTAGTTAACCTATGAATATACAATACCCTTAATTAATTCTTGTGAACAATTGTTTGAATTCATTATCAATAACAAACCTTGTTTTTATTCTTAAATTATCGTTGAATCTTTGATCGAAAGAAAGGATTTAACTTTTGCCCTAGGTTACTATATTGATTCAATACCAATTTGCAGATATGGAATTGGGATTGAGTTTTCATAATTATCGTTCTTAATTACTATTATCGATATTGATATTTGGAGAGATCGAATCTCATACCGGTAAAAGTTATCTAATTTGATTTGCAGACATGGAATCTTATTTGAGGATAAGTGAAGATAATGATTCGAAAGATTGTTCAATTGTGAATTAATTGATAATTGTATAGGAATAGGTTGATGAACCCTAAGGTTCAACATATTTCTCTAATCGTTAACAACAGTTTATTACTCGCTTTTAATTTATTGTTTACTTTTGATATTATTAAAATCATAAAATAAATCAACTCACTTTTCCTAACTCAAAATAAACAACTATAGAACGGCAGTGATATTAACCAATCCCTGTGGATACGATATATTACCGAAAATATTTACCCAAAAATACTTTTCAACAAATTGGCGCCGTTGCCGGGGATTGGTGTCAATATTGCACGCATTGCAATAGTTCTTATTTTGAGTTTTAATTTTTATTTTCTTGATTTGGTTGTTTCACTCGTTTGTTAGTGTGTGAAGAAATTCGTGTATGCGCAGCAAAGTTTCTAGCGATCAACTTCTTTTTGATCCCGAGATCGAAAGGACCGCTAGGAGGTTAAATAGCAAAACACGAAGAAGAGAAAACATAGCAAGAACAAGAGACAACGCAACCGCGACATCGTCACAACAACTTGAAACTATTGACGAGTCGCAAGAAGGACTCTTCTTTCACGAACTATTCACGGAAGAAGAACCGGAAGTTATTATACAACCTACTGTGGTCAACATGGATGCTCCTGGTCCATGTGCAAATAGTCCAAGACTCAATCCTCAGTTCGCTAGAACTGCCGCCAACGGGCGACCGACAGAACTGAAGACCGGTATCATACAATTGATTTGTGCAAGTCCTTTCGCCGGATTGAACCATGAAGACCCGTACACGCATCTTACTCGATTCTATGAGTTAGCGGGTACCACGGGTGTCGCTCAAGCTGATGAGGAAGCATTATTTAAGATGTTGTTCCCACACTCTTTGCTATCTAAGGCAAAAGATTAGTACTTGGATCAACCTGAAGCAGTGATGACTAATTGGAACACATTAGAAGAAAAATTTCTGGAAAGGTTTTACTCTCAAAACCGATTCTTCGAAGCAAAAACAGCAATAGCAGTATTTTCTCAAGGTAGTAATGAATCTTTGAATGAAGCATGGGAAAGGTATAAAGTTATGTTGAGAAAGTGCAAAGGACACAGTTTTACAGACGTTGATCAAATCCATATGTTCCGTAACGGTCTCACAGCTACAAACAAGACACTTTTGGACGCCACAGCTGGTGGTTCACTCATGTCCAAAACACCTGAAGAAGCTACTCAGATAATAGAGCGAATGGCTCTAAATGATCGTCAAAGCAGCCATGATCGAACTGTCAGAGACAAGAAACCCGGATTATTAGAATTGAACAACAATGATGCCCTGCTGGCCCAAAATAAGCTTCTCACATCACAAGTGGAACTTTTGACACAACAAATGTCTAAATTACCACAACAGATCAAGGAGCTGAACGGGGTATCTAATTCGTATCAAGTTGCTAAGTGCGAATTGTGCAAGGGAGATCATCAAACAGGATTCTGTCCACCAGTGCTAGAAGAAGAAGTGAATTACATGAATAACAACCAAGGACAAAGGCAGAATCAATATCAAAATCAGCCATACCAACAAGGTTATCCACCAAGGTATAACAATCAAGGGTACCAACTGTCATACCCCAATTTTTGACCTAAGATACCACCTCATAATCATTTGCATATGCATCATTTGCATCTCTAACAAATTGCATAGCTTGTGTTTGCTACTTGTGACTCAGCAGGATTTGATCAAGAAATCACTCATCAGTACAAGTACAAATAAATTAGGGTTTTGTTCTCCCTTCATTTCAAATGAATCATCTTCATCAACAATCAACATTTGGTCCTCAGAAATTCATTTCAACAGGATCAAAGGCTTTCAAATCATCAGATTAGGGTTTTGAACTATCAGGGACTGAAAATCAGGGATCACATTTGGGAAACCCTAAAAATCCCCAGGAAGTCAATCAAAGGTTTCAATCATCTTCAAATAATCCCTATGACAATATCCAATGGGAATTACATCTCAATTCAAGATCCACAGTCATCAATTTCATGAGGTCGACAATTAGGGTTTTTGACCTAATTCACTGAATAACTGACTTTTTAATCAGGACGTGGTGCCACAACTCAAACCATGGCTCAATATCCTCTAATGCTTCAATGTGATCCATTCATACCATTCATTTGGTGAGGATAGCCTGTTTCATTTGAAATCTCCAGAAACGCGATTCGTCTGAAAAAGTCAACTGTACAAGATCACCATTGACTTTTGGAGAATTTTGGTCAACCATGACTTTTGAAGTTTTGAATCATCAATATATGATATATGAAGTCATTTGATCAAGAAAAATCAAGAAAATCAATCAAGAATCAAAAAGTCAAAAGTTTGACTTTCCATACTTAGAAAAATTTCTAAGTGTTTTTCATGGTTTTTTCCAAACTTTGGAAGGGAATAACTCAAAATTTCACCTACAAACTGAAAAAAACTTCCAACATGAAAGTTGTAGATTTTGATCCAATGAACAACTTTGTCACATAAAAATATTTCCCATAAGATCAACCATTTAAGAGATATGGAGCTTCAAAGTTGGTATCTTATGAAAATTTCACTTAAAACTTCATTTTCTTCAAAGTTCATGGAACTTTTTCACCCATTTCCTTAAGAGACTTGAGGAAACTTTCAAATAGGCTTTTGAAGTATGTAACATGAGCTTTCCAAAATGTCCAAGAGCATGAAAAAATATGGAGTGTAGCCATGGTTTTGAATTTTGACATTAGTGATCATTTTCACTTGGATTTGCACCATTTTTCACTAAGTTTCAAGACTACATGACCTATAATCCAAGCAATGATGCATAGAAGCAATAATTGAATGATATTTTCTGATTTGAAGATCAGAATGGAAGAGGATAAGAAGCTAGAGAAATAACCATGGTTAAGTCACTTTTAACCATTTGCATTTAATGTGAAAGATTCCATTTTATCTCTTAAGCCAAATCATCATTCTTGATCAACTTGCAAGAGCTTTGTATTCAGAAACTTTGGCCTATAAATAGTGGTCCTTACCTCATTCAAAATCACACCAAAACCTCATAAACATAGGTTTTCTCTTCCTTTCTTAGAATGCAAGTTTCATGGTTTTCAAAAGAGATAAAATTCTCAACCTCTAAACCTTTGAAGTTCTAAGCAAAGTGATGCTTCTAACACTTCCCAAATACCATATGGAAGTTGTTTGAACTTTTGAAACCTTCCAAAAACACCTCAAACTCAGAATCATCATCTCACCTCCAAATATGCATAACACTAGCCTTATCATGCCAAAATGAAATCCAGGCCAATTCTGTCCAAGTTAATCATCCAAACATCATCCATATACTTCATGTGAACTATTCCAATCATCATCCATGCCCAGAAACCTCAGAATCATTAAGCTCAATTCATACTTGGCTCTACTGCAGATCAGGTTCCGTGGAATGATCCAGATGTTTTCAATCCACTCCAAGCATCCAGACACCTTCCATATGGTCCATTGAAGCTATCCAGATCATCAAACAACTTCTGTAACACCTCTATTGCAGAATTCGATTCTCACTTTTGCCGTTTTTGAAGGTAAGCCACTTGAACTTCAAACTCATACTTGCACGCATCATAAATGAAATATGAGCATACCATCTTGTTTCTGCACATATGAGGATCATTAACCCTCAATCAATTGCATCATAACATGATCATACACGATTTCACATTGAATTTCAGTTTTAGGGTTCTTCGTGTTCATCACAAAATTGACCCCCTTAGAGTGAAAATAAATGAATTTTGAGGGCACCATCATGTTCCTCATGAAAAAACGAGCAAGATAGACCTTTCACTTGTTCAATTTGGTTCAGTTTTCAGAAAATTCAAATTCAAATGGGGATTGTGTTCTTGGCGCGTTTTTGGTTCATAAGTTTTGAAATTTAGTTGGAAAATATATTTTACCAAGCGCGTATTACTAACAAGCCACAAGCGTGGCTCAGCTGGTTATTGTTTTGGTTGGTGACCTTAGGGTCACGAGTTCAAGTCCTCTAGGGACCAAACCTATTTTTTTACAACTAATTTTATTTCTTTTTTTAACAAACTTCACCAATTAATTAAACCAATCAAAATTCATCATTTTCACTTCATTTTTTTTACACTCTTTATTTAATATACATATTTTGACAATATTAAAAAAAATCACAAAAAAAGATTCATTTAATATATTTTTAATTGAGTTAAAATAGACATGTTTTAAATGTTTTTTAATACTTTTAAATTTTGTTTTTCACTTGATTTTTCAAACTTAATCACTTGTAAATATTTTTGGAGCAAACCCTAATCATCTAAGTATTAATTGAGGATAATCTTTTTGTTTATCTTGATTAATTTGACTCCTTTCAAAATTCAAATCGTTTTAAAACAAGCGATCGCGATTCTTTTCAAAAACGATAAACCATTTCTTTTTGATTTTCAAAGAAAACTATTGATTAAATCTTTTTAATTGATCAATTGATTTTCAAAACGATGTGGGGCCTCTCGAATATTAGAGAGTATAAGTCCCTTTCGTCTTTCTTTGTACAGTTTTTAACAGAAAACTTTTTCCAAATTACTTCCAAAACAGTTTTTTAACAAACAAATCTTTCAACTCTTTTTCAAAACCATCCACCATGTTTTATGAAAATAAAACATGGGCCTCCACATAGGTATAAGTCCCATTCCTGTACATGAAATTAGGTATTTCATTGTGCACACACCTTTTTGTACATATCTCGATCAGTTTGTTTAACAAATCAAAAAATGAAGGTTTTCTTTAAATCTTCCCAAAAATACCATGGGCCTCCATGTAGGTATAAGTCCCAAGCCCTTTGTAAATACCTGTTTACTTAGCTTTGAATAAAACATGGGCCTCTCCCCAAGTATGAGTCCCGAGCCCCCGTGTATACAAATGGATCATGCTTACAGGTATATTTCCTTCATAAACTCCATTATATACACACACTTTGTCATATATATATATAACCGTTCATATTTGTTCATGTACTTGTTCATGTTTGTTCGTACTTGTTCATACTTGTTCATACTTGTGATTGTGTTATATATATGCTTGTTCAACTTAGTACAACACTAGGTTCCCCATAGCCTCCTATTGGGCTTCGTGCAAAGAATCTCCCCTAGTTTAGGTTAGGACATAGAGTATGGTTTCCCGGTGAAATCGCTCTAAGAGCTCAAACCAACTATACCACGCCTCCCCTTGGGCTTTGTACAAACGAGTGACCCTCCCATAGCCTCCTCTTGGGCTTACAATGCAAGGACCCTGGATTGTCCCTCCCATAGCCTCCTCTTGGGCTCACAATGCAAGGACCCTCGGATAGCCTCCTCTTGGGCTTCGTACAAGGACCCACGGGCTTCTTATAAGCATCCCCAATATCCAAAATCAAGTACCCTAGGAGATTAGACATTTTTCATCTCTATGCTAGGAGTATCTCTTATATATCATCACAAACAATCAATCAATCAAACTTTTTCTAATCAATCAAACTTTTTTGCCACAAGGCTGGCTAATCAATCAAACTGTTTTACCACCGTACTGGCTGATTAACCAAAGTTTTTGTCACAAGGCTGACTTCATTGAAACTTTTGCCACGAGGCTGGCTGATTAATCAAAACTTTTTGTCACAAGGCTGACTTCATTGAAAGTTTTTGCCACAAGGCTGGTTAAACAAACAAACAAAATTAAATAGATGTATGTGATGATATAGATTAGATACATCTAGCATTTAGACGACATTTGTCTATTTTCCTTTGCTTCCACTAGCATAAGTGGGAACTACGATTGCTCTGACTTTCTCAACATCCCTTTGAGAATACGTAGGCACAAGGTCGATCCTTGGCGAGCAAAACAAAACAAAAAAAAACCATTCAAACCTTAGCACCCGTAGACCCCGAGCTACAGATGCTCTGATTCCCTCTAAGGGATATGTATGCAGAGGATCGCGATGATCTTTGCGAGCATAATCAAACAAACACCTTAGGTCCCACCTATTTCACCAGAACCTCTCAACAACATGGAATGAAAAACAAAGAAAAGAAACCTATAGAGTACTATAGATACGTTGAGTGCTAATACCTTCCCTTCGTATAACCAACCCTCTTACCCAAAGATCTCTCCCCCCACTTTTAGGTTATTGCAGCTTTTTTCCTTTTCCTCCTTTGGAAATAATAAAAAGTTTGGTCCGTACAAAAGAAAAATCATTTTTTGAGCACTCGAGCCCAAAGAAGGCATCAGGTGTCTCATCCCGAAAAAAGGACATACGATTTTTCGCCCGCGACAGAAAAATGGCGACTTCACTGGGGACCATCTTTTTTATTGTTTCCAAAGGAAGGGTTAATTCTATTTTCTATATTTTTCATTTCATTTTTTTTGTGTGGTTCTAGTTCTGTTACTTGTGTGGTTCTGTTACAAGTGATACATTATGGACAAATCCTAACCCGGATTAAGTACACATAAGAAATTAGGTGGAGGGTATAGTCATGTGCAGGCGCACGTGAGAATCCTTCCGCTCAGTGGAGGTTCCTTGTTGGTAATATATGTTTAGCATGTTTCGTAGCGAAGACATTATTACTTTCATTGAACTGTAGAAGCTGAGTTGGCCGTAGAACCCCAACCCATCCTGGCCTTATTAGGTTGTGGTGCAGAAACTATTCAGGTGAAGACTTGGATTAGTTGTCATGCGGAGAACCACACTCAGACGAGTTTTTCTTGAGAATATTGCTGGCTCATGAGTTTAATTGTGGAAAGCCGATAATATCCGAAAGAAAAATGTAGACTCTGACGTATCAGTAGAACATGTTGTGCAGGTGATTAACTAGAATTATCCCATTTTTGGTTCTCTGACCTCATGCTCGTGACGCTGGACCGTTGAACTTATGCGTTACCATGTTTGCGTTACCATGTTTGCGTTACCATGTTTGTATACCATGTTTGTAGTACCATGTTACCATGTTTGAACTACCATGTTTGCTTTACCATGTTTGAATATGTGGCATCCATGCATCCATGCATTCATACATCCATTAAAAAACCCATCTTTTTCCATAAAAAACATGATTTTTCCAAAAATTTTAGAGAATTTTCTTTGCAAACATTATAGGATTAAGTTATGGAAAAAAGGTATACCAAAAAGTACGGTTTCAAAGCGCCTGATGTAGAAAGACTGATAGAGTTAGCATCTTCTGTACAAGATCCTTCTAATTTTAGGAAAAGTTATGGAAAGCTTTTGCCTATCCTGAACACTCATGTTGATGAAGGACTTCTCAAAACTCTGGTTCAGTTCTATGATCCCGTCTACCGTTGTTTTACCTTTCCAGACTACCAGTTGGTACCGACCTTGGAAGAATATGCCAATCTTTTAGGTATTCCTGTGTCTGACAAAATACCCTTCAATGGTTTGGAAGCCATTCCTAAGTCACACGTCATTGCAGCAAGTATCCACATGAAAAAGTCTGAAGTAGAGAGTAATTGGACTACCAAAGGAAACCTCCCGGGTTTAACTTCACACTTCCTAGTAAAGAAAGCCTTTGATTTCATCGAAACTGGTAGCATGATAGCTTTTGAAGCTATACTAGCCTTGCTCATCTATGGGTTGATTCTGTTTCCCAATGTCGACAACTTTGTTGATGTCAATTCCATAAAGATCTTTCTGATTGGAAATCCTGTTCCGACTTTGCTTGGTGACATGTATTTCTTTGTCCATCATAGGAATCGCCAAGGCGGTGGAATCATTGTATGTTGTGCACCTTTGTTGTTCAAATGGATTGTTTCACACTTACCTGAGTCTCCTATTTTCACGGAAAACCGAGAAGGTTTGCGTTGGCCTCGAAGACTTATGTCTCTTACTAATAATGATATTCATTGGTATACCTTGGCTCGCTGTGGTACAGAAACCATTGAAAGTTGTGGAGAGTTCGCCAATTGTAATACGGTGAACTGACTTTTATAGAGATGTCGCGGTTAAGCATGAGTCGCCACCGACTTTTATTTTATCCAATTAGGAAAGGCTAAAAGAACAGGAAAGACCTTTTTGAAAAGATTTTGAGTTCGGGGGGTAAGTTATACAAAGGGAAGGTGTAAGGCACCCTTTGCATCCATGGTTATCCATGGGCTCTTAATTGCTTAGCTCACTTTGTTTGAAATGTTTGAAATGTCTGAATTGTTTGAAAAGATTTTCAAAAAAGAACTTTAGCTTGTAAATAAGCGTAATCTTTTTGAATTTGATTTGAAAAAGAGTTTTGAATTTAGAGCAAGCAATTAGTAGCAACTGCCCTAAGTTTGAGAAATCATTCTTTTAGCTTTTCGGGCGAAAGGGTCTATCCATGCCATAAAGGGCAGGAAGTCTTTCAATTGGATGTTGAAAGGGTCATCGACTAATCGTTCGCCATAAGTCTGTCCCTTGCCATAAAGGGGGCAGGTAGTCTAAGGGAAGGATATAATAGTCACTTAAGGCATCATGCGAGGATACCTTAGCAATGGGGACACATCATCATTTTACCGAGGCAACATCGAGGGACCATATTGATGATGATAATGAACCGAGGGCAACATTTGTTTTGCTTTAGGTATCCTCGGAATCGAGGGACTTCTGACTATTTAGTACAATTAGAGGCAACAGGTAACAAGGCAACAGATGAGGTTACCCTAAAGGTGTGTGGGTGCAACAATCATGTGTTAACTTCGATGACATTTATCTTGTAATTAGGTGATCTACGTTCAATTCATGGTTATCACTCCCTAAATTACTAACCACGCAATTAAAATAAAATAAAGGCAGAACATAAAATTTCCTACGCTATTACAATAAACACCTGCGGGGACGGGGAATTAAAACAGAAAATAAGAGAGATCAATAATTAGTATGAACGAGATCAATAATTAGTATGAACGTCTTCGAATGCCTTGATCTTCCTCGAACCCTCAATCGACCCTGGAAATTCCCTCAATCGACCCTGGAAATTTAAAAGAAAAATAATAGGGGTGAGTGTAGGCGGAATTCTTTAACAGGAAGTAAACCCTAGTTGAACCTATAAGGCAAATGTAACAATTAATAACAATAAAAATAAAATTAAATTTAAGAAAAAGAGTCGGAACTTAGCTTTTTGATTGATGGCGCATGATCGGAGAATACTGGAGTAACCCTGAAAAGTCAGACAAAGAAGAAAAATGTTAGTGCATTGACTGATCTAAACCCTAATTGATTAGGAATCCTGAAAGTTTACAAACCCTAAAAGGTTTGTTAAGAAAACTTATTGTAACCTACAAGGTTTGTAAGGCTAAAAGATGCATTAATGAACAACACCTACCAATAGTAGTGATTAGTGATCATGAAAAATAATTAGAATAAAATCAGGGTTTAAAGCAATTGGTTTGAAAATAATAATAAAAAAATTGATTATCAACTTAACCCTAATTAATTTAAAATTATCAATTTAAATTAAATTAGCTAACATTATTTTTACATATATAAAAAAGGGAAGATTGAAATTTAAAAGTATTAGTTAAAATGTTTTTTATTAAAAAAAAGAAGAATAGAGACTAAGTATTAAAAACAAAACAAATAAAATAGAAATAATAAAAAAAGTTAGAGCACTTAGCTCTGATTAAGTGTTGTGCCTTCCTGAGGGAGCATGGTGTACCGGCGTGTCCATGTGCGTAGGATCTGGAGAGGAAGCAATCTGATGGCTGTAGGGTGAGGACGCATGGTGGTTTTTCTGGGTGCGCTGCATTAGATCTTGTCTGAAATCTTTGAAAAAATTAATCGTAGCACATGGGGTTCGAACCCCACTCATCATGGTCTTGAAGCATATGCTGTCACCGAGCGAGCTGCGTGATTAAGTTGTATAAAGTCACAATCAAAATAAATATATATTATATATAAACGTAATTCAAAGACGGAGTCAAAGTGGGGCCCTCCCTGTCGCACGCTCAGCCAATCAAAACGAGGTGGACTGCGTTTGAATGTTGACGAGCCAATTAGAGAAGGAGAGAGGATCTCCTTGGTTTGACTGACCATTAATATGACGCCACGCGTGTCGCCTTCTTCCTCAACCTGTAAACACAAAAACCACACATGTTTTGCTACGGATTACATGCGAATTAGCTGCCATCCCTGAAGCTCGTGCTCGTAGCAAAACGTCCAGAATTTTAAACCTGCAAAAATCATCATAAAAAAGCAAACCAAACGCCCAGATCACATTAATGAAGCTTTTCGGTCATGGTCACGGTCTTTGCTTGGCCGGAAACGCTCTAAAACGTAGGTTTACGGTTAGAGCTTCCTTGAGCCCTAACAATGGTAGCGGCCGATTCAGGTCGTGAGCTCCACATGTAATACGTCAGAACCAATCAAAAACCTTCCAGAAACATGTTAGCATCATCATCTTGAATTAAAACGGTCATTAACATGAAGATTACATGAACAAAAAAATATGGTGAATGAGAGTTCATGTATGCATGACTTACTGTGTTACAGCAATGGAATTCGTTCCATGCTTGACCAAACTTACCTCAGAGGTGTGATAGAGGGCTCGAAATTGCTTGAGAAGTACTGTAAAAACCAAACTCGATTATGCAAGTTTTGTGAAAAAAATTTAGAGTGAAACCCTAATGCTATGGCATTCTCCTCCCTTTTTTTCGTCCCGTTCTCCTTGCAGCATATTTCTATATATATAAGGGTGGAAATAGGTCAACAAGAATGGGCTTGGATCCATGTTATTTGAAAAATAATTTTTTATTGAGAATTATGTGATTCTTTTCTATTTTTGCACAAAATCTTGAATCAACTCTTCCAATCCTATTTATCACGATTTTGTACTTAAATGAAGAGTATTTTGATGATTGAATTTGATTGTAAAATCAAATCCTTGATTCAAACTAATTTTTTCATATTTATAATGATTTATTCTTATTTAAATGAATTAAAAAATTCAAATAAATAAGATAATTATTATAAAAATAAAATAATCAATTTAAATGAAATTATAAGGCCCATGAGAGACCCTGAGGTCCCCTGGAGGTGTCAGAACCTGCTTTTTCTTTGAGATGAGCAAAACCCTAGTTAGAGGGTGTTGTTTAGGAGAGAGACTGCATGCTTTCTTCTTGTATATCTTTGAGCATTTGAAGATCATATGAGTCAAAGTATTTGAAATGTGGTGGGAAAATTTTGGGGTATGACACCAATGTACCCCTCATTGGTACACAAGGAGGAATTAACTACAATCCGGTCCTGGCCCGACGACAACTCGGGTATGCAAATTCAGTTAAACCTGCTGGTCCCTCAGTGGAAGGATACTTCTACCGAGAAGGGGATAATCCTAAAAAGTTGAAAGAAAGAATGATGAGAGCTTGGTACGACGTCCGATGGAAAGAAAAAGGTGAGGAAAGAAATTGCATTGCCATGGACGTCTACACCTGCTGGGTAAAGAGAAGAGCCAAGGAGTTCCAAATGCCTTATGCTTATGAAAAACCCATGTTTCCTGCGGTATCTCAACGACCCAACATTCCCGCTATGGAGGAATACCAAGACACTTTGGCTAAGATGAGAATAGAAAAAGATGCTTGGGAAGAAATGTTTCGTAGCACTGAGGTGGAAAATAGAAAGTTGAAGAAAAGAGTGAAAGATCACGAGGAAACTCTCTATTATCAAGATGGATGGCTCATGAGTAAAGATGAGAAGATTCGTCAGAAAGACGCTGCAATCAAGAGGTACATCAAAGAAAGCAAGAAAAATCTTGAAGCCTCAACAAGCAACGCTCCGACTCCTGACAATTGGAAGAATGTGGTTGACAAGCTGAGAGCTGAAAAGGCCGAATTGAAAGCTCACTATGGGAAAGAAATCATGAAGCTCAAGCTGCACAACGCATTTGGTTCTTCGTCTGATGAAGATGCTTAAGATTGTTTAGTTTTTTTTATTTATCATTTGCTTTTGTAAGGAGCTACGCTCCAATGTTGTAACATTTCCCATTATTGCAATAAAAAAAATGAATAAAAGAATAGTTTGTGTTCAAATGTTTGCAAGGAAATAATCTTTAAAATGTTTGGAAAAATCATAAATTCCTTTTTGCATACATCATTCTGCATATCGAGTCTGTTGTATAGAGTTTCATCTTTTGGATCTTTCTCCAATAGATCGTCAAGCTGTCGCGTCTCAAAGTTTCTCGACCGCGCTCGCAATCAGATCACAGATACAATACTCGTTCAAATAGAAAAAGAGTAATGGAACACTCTGAACAAGAGAATATTGAGCTCCGTGGTACAGTGACCACCCTTCAGGAAAAGTTGGAAAGTCTCACTACTCTGGTTGACTCCTTAATGGCCGCACAGAATCAGCCGCCGCCACCCAACAGTCAAGCGACAGTAACATCTGAAGTCACTACAACAGTTTCTACAGTTGCGTTCGGTATTCCATCTTTCTCCATGCCAGAAGGTTGGGGCCCGCCTTTCAGCTTTGGTACAGGTTTCCGTCATAATTTCTCTGGGGTTCAAACAGCTACAACTGAAGCGCCTGCTGCACAGGGTTCGGCATTTATTCCGCATTCAGGGGTAACTTTTTCCCAAATTACTATGGCACTTTCTCAACCCACTATGACAGTTCCGACCCCTACGGTTCACACAGTTCCTTATGGTGGCAATGAGATTTATCATGATCAGGATGATAGCATAAATCAGCGTAATCTTGTGGAAGATCTCCAAGAGCAGTTTAACAAGATGCAGCTGGAAGTTAAAGCTATCCGTGGAAAAGATTTGTTTGGAAAGAATGCCCAGGAGCTATGTTTGGTTCCTAGTGTACAAATACCTGCTAAATTCAAGGTCCCTGACTTTGAGAAGTATAAAGGTAGTTCTTGTCCACAAAGTCATCTCGTGATGTATGCCAGAAAGATGTCTACTTATGCAGATAATCATCAGTTGCTTATCCATTACTTTCAAGACAGTTTGACTGGTGCCGCACTGAAGTGGTACACAGGCTTGGATAGCACTAATATTCGAACATTCAATGACCTAGGTGAGGCCTTTGTCCGACAATACAAGTATAACTCGGATATGGCTCCAGACAGAGATCAGCTTCGATCCATGGCTCAGAAAGACCATGAAGCCTTCAAAGAGTATGCCCAACGATGGAGAGAAACTGCTGCTCAGATTAATCCACCGTTAAAAGAGAAAGAGATGACAAAGATCTTCTTGAATACTCTCAGTCCATTTTATTATGAACGCATGATTGCTAGTGCTCCAAGTGATTTCACCGAAATGGTAAACATGGGGATGCGTCTAGAAGAAGGAGTTCGAACTGGACGTCTGACTAAAGAAGGTGGATCTTCAAGCGGAACCAAAAAGTTCGGAAGTGGTTTCCAAAAGAAGAAAGAACAAAGTGTTGACATGGTATCCCAAGGGAGGCCAAGAGGAAATGTGAATCATCCACGACAGGTAGCTGCTATTGCGCCAGTCGTTAATACAGCACCGAATCCAGGATTTACCCCGCAGTTTCAACAACAACAGCCTCGACAACAGGCTCAGCAGTTCAACAATAATCAGAATCGTGTGCAAAGAGCTCCACAGTTTGATCCGATTCCAATGACTTACACATAATTGTACCCTGCTTTGATTGAAAAAGGTCTTGTTCAAACTAGAGCACCACCACCAGTACCTGAGAAACTCCCATGGTGGTACAAAGCTGAGGTCTCATGCCCTTATCATCAAGGAGCACCTGGCCATGATCTTGAGCATTGCATAGCTTTGAAATATGAAGTTCAGAGGTTGGTTAGGTCTAATCTCCTCTCTTTCAGAAATTTGAATCCAAATGTGCAAGCAAATCCGCTGCCCAATCATGGAGGGCATGTTGTAAACATGGTATATGGATGTCCTGGCCAATACCGAGTCTATAATATCAACTTCTCAAGAGCAGATTTGGTACAAATGCACGCCACTCTTTGTCGGGGGCAGAATTTTTGCCAGCATCAATACGGTTCCTGTAGAATATGTTGTGTGGATCCTCACGGGTGTTCGATTGTGAGAAGAGATCTCCAAGTTCTGCTAGATAATGGTACTATTGAGATCTACAGAAATAGGGATGAAAATGAAGTTAACATGATAGGATGTTATCCGCATGAGCTTTTAGTCTCAGATATCAACTCGGAAATGCCTAAAGTTAACGTCATCGTTCCTCATTTCAACATGCCTGAGCGCATGGAAGTTACTTACAACAAGCCGAAGGTTCCTATTGCTCCTTTGATCATTTGTCTACCTGGACCTGTTCCTTATGACTCTGACAAGGCAGTTCCATACAACTACAATGCCACAATGATAAAGGACGGACAAGAAGTTCCTTTGCCTACTCTTTCATCTGTTGTAAACATTGCTGATGTGAGTCGTGTAACAAGAAGTGGACGTGTGTATACTCCACTACATCCAAAGCAGCCTGTTGCTCCTGCAGCCGGACAAAATCATGTCAATACACCAGTAGGGAACCCTGTGGAAACTCCTGTCAGTAATGCAAACACTGATATCGGTCAATCTAGTGGAACCAATGTGAATCCTGACTTTGATGAAATTTTGAAACTTATCAAAAGAAGTGAATACAAGATTGTGGATCAGCTTATGCAGACTCCTTCGAAGATCTCCATACTTTCATTGCTTTTAAACTCAGAAGCCCACAGGGAAGCCCTGATGAGAGTCTTGGATCAAGCTTTTGTAGATCATGATGTGACTGTTGACCACTTTGATGGGATAATAGCTAACATAACAGCTTGTAACAATTTAAGCTTCTGTGATGAAGAACTCCCCGAGGAGGGTAGAAATCACAATCTTGCTTTGCACATTTCTATGAACTGTCAGTCAGACTCTTTGTCCAATGTATTGGTAGACACCGGATCTTCCTTGAATGTGATGCCAAAAACGACTCTTGCTCGCTTGTCTTACCAAGGAATGCCTATGAAGTTCAGTGGTGTAGTTGTCAAAGCATTTGATGGATCGCGAAAATCTGTTATCGGCGAAGTCAACCTTCCCATGACAATTGGTCCACATACATTTCAAATCACCTTCCAGGTCATGGACATTCAAGCTGCTTATAGCTGTCTGTTAGGACGACCTTGGATCCATGAAGCAGGGGCAGTGACTTCTACGCTCCACCAAAAGTTAAAATTTTTAACAAATGGAAAATTCGTAACGATAAGTGGGGAACAAGCCTTGATGGTGAGTCATTTATCCAATTTCTCTTTTATCAGTGCTGATGATGTGGAAGGAACTCAGTTCCAAGGTCTCTCATTAGAAGACGAATCTTCCAAGAAAAAAGCATCAATCTCTTCTTACAAAGAGGCAGTAAAGGTAGTGAAAGACGAAACTATTACTGGCTGGGGGCAAGTTGTGATCCCTACTAAGAATGAAACCAGAGCAGGTCTCGGATGTTCACCAACATTCTCAAACTGCACCAAGAAAGATGAAACACTTCGTCCGATTAAAGAAACATTCATTAGTGGAGGATTCCTTAACCCGATTCCTCAAGAGGTCAATGTCCTTATCGAAGAATGTATCGAAGAAGGTCTACCTGATACTGAAGAAGAATGGAAATGTTATCTCAATGGCTCGGGATATATATATCAAGAAGAACCATATCCTCCTTCAAAGAAATCTAAAGGCAAAGAAACTGAGCCTATTCCTGCAGAGGTCTGGGATACCTTGGGACAACCAAGTGGAAAATTTGATTATATGGTGAAGTACACTGCACCTGAAAGTTCAAAGATTTCCATGGAAGATATTCAACCAACTGGATGGGGAGATTCCTTCGAATATAATAGTCAACCAGAAGAGGCTTATCAGCCCTGTCAATTTTCTCAGCAGCCTGAAATTACTGAAGGTTTCGGCTTCAATGCATCTGCCAAGATTTATAAACCTGAAGATGGTTATTATCACATAAATGCCATTTTTGAAGATGAAGGGGAAGATGGTCCCGCAACTGACTCGGAAAGTGTCGCTGACAATGAGTCTCTTCATCCTGAAGACTGGGAAATACATCCTGAAAATTCTGAAGATTGTGACTCGTCTTATGCTCTTCAAGAAGTAGAAGAAGACCATTTCAACTCTACAAAGAACAAGGTTGACAAACCAGGACCTTCAAATCCTGCTCGACCAGCGGTCAATGTCAATACTGAAGATAATTCTGAGGAGAATTTTCCTGAATACATAATACACAGAGGAGTTCGTTGCTACTGGAAAGCTGTCGACGTTCCGAATGTTGTTCGCCGCTCAAAGTAATCACTTCGCTGTTATTTTGACCTCCTGCCTTGCCCAAAGCAGAGAGATGTTTTATAGGGCTTTGCTTTTAAATGTTTCGCCCAAATAACTTTGTGTATAGGGCTTTGTTTTTAAAAGTTTCCCTCTTTGTCCTGCCCAAGGCAAATGAGTTTGTGTTTAGGGCTTTGTTTCAAAAATGAATCATAAATAAAGTGTCATTTTGAATTCCCTACATTATATGTTTTATTTTTGCTTTTTTCTGGAAATGGTAATCCTAAAAAACCAAAATAAAAATTAAAAAAAAAAAAAAAACTTTTTCAAAAAAAAAAATCTTCATCCACTCCTGCATTCATAAATTTTCTAAAATAAATATAAATCACATGTGCAGATTTACTATTGATAAACCCATTGAATGCAATAACCCTATGCCCTCTCCCAACTTTGAGTTTCCTGTGTTCGAAGCCGAAGAAGAGGAAGAAGAGGAGATCCCGGACGAGATCTCTCGATTACTTAAGCACGAGGAAAGAGCCATTCTGCCTCACAAAGAGCCTTTAGAAAAGATTAACTTGGGTTCTGAAGAAGATAAAAAAGAAGTGACCATTGGATCGCTGCTTGATGCTGATATCAAGAGTAAGTTGACAGACCTTCTCAAAGAATATGTTGACGTGTTTGCCTGGTCCTACCAAGACATGCCTGGGTTGGATACCAATATTGTTCAGCATTACTTAC
This sequence comes from Vicia villosa, assembly GCF_029867415.1. Taxonomy (NCBI): domain Eukaryota; kingdom Viridiplantae; phylum Streptophyta; class Magnoliopsida; order Fabales; family Fabaceae; genus Vicia; species Vicia villosa. The sequence goes on from NW_026705186.1 coordinate 91,867, forward strand.
CGTTGAAGCCAGAATGTCCGCCGGTTAAGCAGAAATTACGAAGGACTCACCCTGATATGGCTAACAAGATTAAAGTGGAAGTTCAAAAGCAACTCGACGCAGGTTTTCTTGTCACCTCTGAGTATCCTCAATGGTTGGCCAACATAGTGCCAGTTCCGAAGAAAGATGGCAAAGTCAGAATGTGTGTTGACTACCGTGACTTGAACAAGGCCAGTCCAAAAGATGATTTTCCATTACCACATATTGACATGCTGGTTGATAACACTGCTAAGTTCAACGTCTTTTCCTTCATGGACGGGTTCTCCGGTTATAATCAGATTAAGATGGCTCCTGAAGACATGGAGAAGACATCTTTCATTACCCCATGGGGTACCTTTTGCTACAAAGTGATGCCGTTTGGATTAAAGAATGCAGGCGCAACTTACCAAAGGGCAATGACTACTCTCTTTCATGACATGATGCATAAAGAAATTGAAGTTTATGTGGACGACATGATAGCCAAGTCCAGCACAGAAGAAGAACATATTGAATACCTTTTGAAGTTGTTTCAACGACTAAGGAAATATCAGCTTCGCTTGAATCCTAACAAATGTACTTTTGGGGTTAGATCTGGAAAACTCTTGGGTTTCATTGTCAGCCAAAGAGGTATTGAAGTAGATCCCGACAAAGTCAGAGCTATTCAAGAGATGCCTGCACCAAAAACTGAAAAGCAAGTAAGAGGATTTCTCGGACGATTGAACTATATCTCCAGATTCATCTCTCAGATGACTGCTACTTGTGGGCCAATTTTCAAGCTTCTCCGCAAAGATCAAGGGGTTGTATGGACTGAAGATTGCCAGAAAGCGTTCGACAGTATCAAAGAGTACCTGTTAGAACCACCGATATTGATTCCTCCAGTTGAAGGAAGACCATTAATCATGTACCTTACCGTGTTGGAAGAATCCATGGGTTGTATGCTTGGACAGCAAGATGAAACCGGTAAGAAGGAGCATGCCATCTATTACCTGAGTAAGAAATTCACAGACTGTGAGTCTCGTTACTCCATGCTCGAAAAAACATGTTGTGCTTTGGCTTGGGCTTCAAAACGTCTCCGCCAATACATGATCAACAATACTACTTGGTTAATCTCCAAAATGGATCCGATCAAGTACGTCTTTGAAAAGCCTGCCTTAACAGGAAGGATTGCCCGATGGCAAATGCTGTTATCCGAATATGACATTGAATACTGTGCTCAAAAAGCGGTCAAAGGAAGCATTCTCGCCGATCATTTGGCGCATCAACCAATTAATGAATATCAATCTCTCAAGTTTGACTTTCCTGATGAAGATGTCATGTACTTGAAGATGAAAGATTGTGACGAACCATTACCTGAAGAAGGTCCTGAGCCTGGATCAAGATGGGGCCTAATTTTTGATGGAGCAGTAAACGCTTTTGGCAATGGAATTGGGGCAATCATCATCACTCCCAAGGGTACTCACATCCCGTTCTCTGCCAGATTGCTATTTGATTGCACCAACAACATCGCAGAATATGAAGCTTGTATCATGGGTCTCGAAGAAGCCATTGACTTAAGGATCAAGATCCTCGACATATATGGAGATTCAGCTCTCGTAATCAACCAAATCAAAGACAAATGGGAAACTTACCACCCTGGCTTGATTCCCTACAGAGATTATGCAAGACGTCTGTTGACTTTCTTTAACAAGGTTGAATTGTATCATATACCTCGAGATCAGAATCGAATGGCAGATGCCTTGGCTACTCTATCTTCCATGTTCAAAGTCAGTCATTGGAATGATATGCCTAAAGTCAGAATTACGCGCCTTGAAAGGCCTGCCTATGCGTTTGCAACTGAAGCAGACATCGATGATAAGCCGTGGTTCCACGACATCAAGCGCTTCCTTCAAACTCAAGAGTACCCGCTTGGGGCATCAAACAAAGATAAGAAAACTCTAAGGAGGCTTTCTGGCAGTTTCTTCCTGAATGAAGATGTGCTATACAAAAGGAATTTCGACATGGTTTTGCTCAGATGTGTGGACAAACACGAAGCAGACATGTTAATGCATGAAGTGCATGAAGGGTCCTTTGGAACTCATTCAAACGGGCATGCAATGTCCAAGAAAATCTTAAGAGCAGGATACTATTGGTTGACAATGGAATCTGACTGTTACAAACACGTGAAGAGATGTCACAAGTGCCAGATCTATGCAGATAAGATCCATGTGCCACCGACTCTACTCAACGTTCTCTCATCTCCGTGGCCTTTCTCCATGTGGGGTATTGACATGATTGGAATGATCGAACCGAAAGCTTCAAACGGTCATCGTTTCATCTTGGTAGCTATTGATTACTTCACCAAATGGGTCGAAGCAGCATCTTACGCCAATGTGACAAGACAAGTGGTTGTGAGGTTTATCAAGAATAACATCATTTGCCGATATGGTATTCCCAGCAAGATCATTACTGACAATGGTTCAAACTTGAACAACAAAATGATGAAAGAATTGTGTTAAGAATTCAAGATTGAGCATCATAACTCTTCTCCTTACAGACCAAAAATGAACGGCGCCGTCGAAGCCGCTAACAAGAACATTAAGAAGATCGTCTAGAAAATGGTCGTCACTTACAAAGATTGGCATGAAATGCTGCCATTTGCTTTACATGGGTACCGTACTTCAGTACGTACTTCAACAGGGGCAACTCCTTTTTTCTCTAGTATACGGCATGGAAGCTGTGCTCCCCGTGGAAGTTGAAATCCCATCAATGAGAGTCCTCATGGAGACTAAGTTATCAGAGGCTGAATGGTGTCAAAGCAGATACGATCAGTTGAACTTAATCGAAGAAAAACGTATGACTGCCCTATGCCATGGACAGTTATACCAAGCAAGGATGAAACAAGCTTTCAACAAAAAGGTTCGACCTCGTGAATTTCAAGAAGGCGACCTCGTGCTTAAAAAGATCTTGTCTTTTCAACCAGATTCCAGGGGCAAATGGTCTCCTAATTACGAAGGCCCGTATGTTGTCAAAAGAACATTTTCTGGCGGCGCCGTGACTCTTGCAACCATGGATGGTGACGAACTCCCACATCCTATGAATGCTGATGCAGTCAAGAAATACTTTGTCTAAAAAAAAACAAAAGAACAGCTCGGTAAGTTGAAAACCCGCAAAGGGCGACTTAGGCAAAAATGAGCGTCTCGGTGGACTGAAAACCCGAAAGGGCGGTCCAGGCAAAAATTAGAGACAATAAACAGAAAAAATTCATCCTGGTAGATTGAAAACCTGAAAGGGCAATCTAGGCAAAAATTAGGGATTTATGACAAAGTAACTGCATCAGTACGTACTTCGTCACCTGAGGAGTCTTTTTCATCAAAGGATCTTCAATCAAATCACCACCAATCTGAAGCGACAAACACAGTTGGAACTCAAAGTTGTTAGGGAATAGTGGTTATTGCTTTCAATGTAGCCTTTTCCGCATAATTACCATTTCCAACTTTTGTAAATACTCCATGGAATCACGCCTTTAGCTGATTTCCATCCTATTAAATAAATTTGAGCCTTGTGCCCATTTGTTTGCAATCTCTAATTTCTTTTAGCTTTCAAAATGACGCTTTAATTGTGTTATTCACTTTTGAAAAAAAAAGAAAAAAAAGTTTTAAATGAATTTACTTCACTTTTTCAAAATAAAAGCGAAATTTTCCTTTGAGTTGTGAAAAACAGAAGGAACATCAACAGCTATCTACATAGGACGAATAAAAAATTATGATAGGAAAAGCTCTTCTATCCCCAGTGAAGAAGCTCTTCTATCCCCAGTGAAGAAGCTCTTCTATCCCCAGTGAAGAAGTTCTTTCGTCCCCAGTAACGAAGACTTCCATCTTCAGTAAAGAAGTTTTTCCATCTCAATAAGAAAAGATGCTTATCTTCCCCAAAGAAGTTGAAAGCACACAACACCATTCATCACCCGTGTTATCTACACCATGTTGAAGAACATTTGCCAAGTATCTGGTTATATTGCGACGTCGGTCCCTCTCCAGTATATACTTCTTTGTCTGTCAGTATTGTCAGTATGCATGCTACATTCATGACATTCATCATTCATACATATTTGCATCATTTATGCATTCTTGCATTTTTCAATGTTTGCTTCGAAATCTCTTGTCCAGGATATATCTATCCCAAAAAAAAGAGAAAAAAGAGAAGAAGAAAAAGAAGCAGATACGGGCGTGTCATCTCTCCAGTAGATTGTCACCCATAAGCAAAAAGAACATCTTCTTTTTCCAGTTCCCCACTGAGATCATTCCTCGTGGAAGAAGGTTGCTTTAGTTTCTACTCTCAAAACAAAGGAGAAAATCCCCAGTTGAGTTCATTCCTCATGGGTACAAAGTCTTGTTTGACTGTCTCTTTCCAATTCATTCTTGGATAGAACCCTGTCTTTACCAAAGATTCAAATTCCGATTCCTCAAACAGAGTCGTGAAAAACAGACAATAAGCAATAGCCTCATCATCTGAGCAGTTTATTTATCTTTCAAAAGATTATCCTCTCTAGGAAATCAATCATGAAGACCATTTGACAATCAGGGCCTTATTACTGTTCACAAGGCTGAATATCCAGTAATTTCCCTAGCAAAGTCTCCAGGATCATTTTATCACTCGGCTGATAATTGATCATGTCTTCAAAACCACTATCACGAGGCTGGTAGTCGGTAACCTTTTGTTCTGGTTATATTATTTAACATGTCTATCCCAATGCTGATAGTCGATAATATTAACCGAACCTTTGAAACTCTTTTTACCTTGTCAAGTCTATCACCATGCTGATAGTCGGTAACACAGTTTCATACCTTTCACCTTCGCATTATTAACAAGTCTATCCCTGTGCTGATAGTCGGTAATGTCGATAGGTAAACTTTTCTTACAAAGCTATCATTCCCCGGTGAAGCATACACTTGCTTCCCCGAAAAGAAAAAACGGATTCTCTTCCTAAAACGGATTGAGACATCCATCCCGATCTCTTGTCCCCAGTGGAGTCAGTTCTTGACATCCCCTCGGTAAAGATATCCTTGCATCATTCGCAATTTTGGTATCTTAGGTCCAAAATTCGCGTCTTCTGATATTTAAGTCTCTTCCACCCTATCAAAACGAAGATTTTCAATCTTCATGTCTCAGGTTGAAGAAACTTAAATAGGGGCATCTGTCATACCCCAATTTTTGACCTAAGATACCACCTCATAATCATTTGCATATGCATCATTTGCATCTCTAACAAATTGCATAGCTTGTGTTTGCTACTTGTGACTCAGCAGGATTTGATCAAGAAATCACTCATCAGTACAAGTACAAATCAATTAGGGTTTTGTTCTCCCTTCATTTCAAATGAATCATCTTCATCAACAATCAACATTTGGTCCTCAGAAATTCATTTCAACAGGATCAAAGGCTTTCAAATCATCAGATTAGGGTTTTGAACTATCAGGGACTGAAAATCAGTGATCACATTTGGGAAACCCTAAAAATCCCCAGGAAGTCAATCAAAGGTTTCAATCATCTTCAAATAATCCCTATGACAATATCCAATGGGAATTACATCTCAATTCAAGATCCACAGTCATCAATTTCATCAGGTCGACAATTAGGGTTTTTGACCTAATTCACTGAATAACTGACTTTTTAATCAGGACGTGGTGCCACAACTCAAACCATGGCTCAATATCCTCTAATGCTTCAATGTGATCTATTCATACCATTCATTTGGTGAGGATAGCCTGTTTCATTTGAAATCTCCAGAAACGCGATTCGTCTGAAAAAGTCAACTGTACAAGATCACCATTGACTTTTGGAGAATTTTGGTCAACCATGACTTTTGAAGTTTTGAATCATCAATATATGATATATGAAGTCATTTGATCAAGAAAAATCAAGAAAATCAATCAAGAATCAAAAAGTCAAAAGTTTGACTTTCCATACTTAGAAAAATTTCTAAGTGTTTTTCATGGTTTTTTCCAAACTTTGGAAGGGAATAACTCAAAATTTCACCTACAAACTGAAAAAAACTTCCAACATGAAAGTTGTAGATTTTGATCCAATGAACAACTTTGTCACATAAAAATATTTCCCATAAGATCAACCATTTAAGAGATATGGAGCTTCAAAGTTGGTATCTTATGAAAATTTCACTTAAAACTTCATTTTCTTCAAAGTTCATGGAACTTTTTCACCCATTTCCTTAAGAGACTTGAGGAAACTTTCAACTAGGCTTTTGAAGTATGTAACATGAGCTTTCCAAAATGTCCAAGAGCATGAAAAAATATGGAGTGTAGCCATGGTTTTGAATTTTGACATTAGTGATCATTTTCACTTGGATTTGCACCATTTTTCACTAAGTTTCAAGACTACATGACCTATAATCCAAGCAATGATGCATAGAAGCAATAATTGAATGATATTTTCTGATTTGAAGATCAGAATGGAAGAGGATAAGAAGCTAGAGAAATAACCATGGTTAAGTCACTTTTAACCATTTGCATTTAATGTGAAAGATTCCATTTTATCTCTTAAGCCAAATCATCATTCTTGATCAACTTGCAAGAGCTTTGTATTCAGAAACTTTGGCCTATAAATAGTGGTCCTTACCTCATTCAAAATCACACCAAAACCTCATAAACATAGGTTTTCTCTTCCTTTCTTAGAATGCAAGTTTCATGGTTTTCAAAAGAGGTAAAATTCTCAACCTCTAAACCTTTGAAGTTCTAAGCAAAGTGATGCTTCTAACACTTCCCAAATACCATATGGAAGTTGTTTGAACTTTTGAAACCTTCCAAAAACACCTCAAACTCAGAATCATCATCTCACCTCCAAATATGCATAACACTAGCCTTATCATGCCAAAATGAAATCCAGGCCAATTCTGTCCAAGTTAATCATCCAAACATCATCCATATACTTCATGTGAACTATTCCAATCATCATCCATGCCCAGAAACCTCAGAATCATTAAGCTCAATTCATACTTGGCTCTACTGCAGATCAGGTTCCGTGGAATGATCCAGATGTTTTCAATCCACTCCAAGCATCCAGACACCTTCCATATGGTCCATTGAAGCTATCCAGATCATCAAACAACTTCTGTAACACCTCTATTGCAGAATTCGATTCTCACTTTTGCCGTTTTTGAAGGTAAGCCACTTGAACTTCAAACTCATACTTGCACGCATCATAAATGAAATATGAGCATACCATCTTGTTTCTGCACCTATGAGGATCATTAACCCTCAATCAATTGCATCATAACATGATCATACACGATTTCACATTGAATTTCAGTTTTAGGGTTATTCGTGTTCATCACAAAATTGACCCCCTTAGAGTGAAAATAAATGAATTTTGAGGGCACCATCATGTTCCTCATGAAAAAACGAGCAAGATAGACCTTTCACTTGTTCAATTTGGTTCAGTTTTCAGAAAATTCAAATTCAAATGGGGATTGTGTTCTTGGCGCGTTTTTGGTTCATAAGTTTTGAAATTTAGTTGGAAAATATATTTTACCAAGCGCGTATTACTAACAAGCCACAAGCGTGGCTCAGCTGGTTATTGTTTTGGTTGGTGACCTTAGGGTCACGAGTTCAAGTCCTCTAGGGACCAAACCTATTTTTTTACAACTAATTTTATTTCTTTTTTTAACAAACTTCACCAATTAATTAAACCAATCAAAATTCATCATTTTCACTTCATTTTTTTTACACTCTTTATTTAATATACATATTTTGACAATATTAAAAAAAATCACAAAAAAAGATTCATTTAATATATTTTTAATTGAGTTAAAATAGACATGTTTTAAATGTTTTTTAATACTTTTAAATTTTGTTTTTCACTTGATTTTTCAAACTTAATCACTTGTAAATATTTTTGGAGCAAACCCTAATCATCTAAGTATTAATTGAGGATAATCTTTTTGTTTATCTTGATTAATTTGACTCCTTTCAAAATTCAAATCGTTTTAAAACAAGCGATCGCGATTCTTTTCAAAAACGATAAACCATTTCTTTTTGATTTTCAAAGAAAACTATTGATTAAATCTTTTTAATTGATCAATTGATTTTCAAAACGATGTGGGGCCTCTCGAATATTAGAGAGTATAAGTCCCTTTCGTCTTTCTTTGTACAGTTTTTAACAGAAAACTTTTTCCAAATTACTTCCAAAACAGTTTTTTAACAAACAAATCTTTCAACTCTTTTTCAAAACCATCCACCATGTTTTATGAAAATAAAACATGGGCCTCCACATAGGTATAAGTCCCATTCCTGTACATGAAATTAGGTATTTCATTGTGCACACACCTTTTTGTACATATCTCGATCAGTTTGTTTAACAAATCAAAAAATGAAGGTTTTCTTTAAATCTTCCCAAAAATACCATGGGCCTCCATGTAGGTATAAGTCCCAAGCCCTTTGTAAATACCTGTTTACTTAGCTTTGAATAAAACATGGGCCTCTCCCCAAGTATGAGTCCCGAGCCCCCGTGTATACAAATGGATCATGCTTACAGGTATATTTCCTTCATAAACTCCATTATATACACACACTTTGTCATATATATATATAACCGTTCATATTTGTTCATGTACTTGTTCATGTTTGTTCGTACTTGTTCATACTTGTTCATACTTGTGATTGTGTTATATATATGCTTGTTCAACTTAGTACAACACTAGGTTCCCCATAGCCTCCTATTGGGCTTCGTGCAAAGAATCTCCCCTAGTTTAGGTTAGGACATAGAGTATGGTTTCCCGGTGAAATCGCTCTAAGAGCTCAAACCAACTATACCACGCCTCCCCTTGGGCTTTGTACAAACGAGTGACCCTCCCATAGCCTCCTCTTGGGCTTACAATGCAAGGACCCTGGATTGTCCCTCCCATAGCCTCCTCTTGGGCTCACAATGCAAGGACCCTCGGATAGCCTCCTCTTGGGCTTCGTACAAGGACCCACGGGCTTCTTATAAGCATCCCCAATATCCAAAATCAAGTACCCTAGGAGATTAGACATTTTTCATCTCTATGCTAGGAGTATCTCTTATATATCATCACAAACAATCAATCAATCAAACTTTTTCTAATCAATCAAACTTTTTTGCCACAAGGCTGGCTAATCAATCAAACTGTTTTACCACCGTACTGGCTGATTAATCAAAGTTTTTGTCACAAGGCTGACTTCATTGAAACTTTTGCCACGAGGCTGGCTGATTAATCAAAACTTTTTGTCACAAGGCTGACTTCATTGAAAGTTTTTGCCACAAGGCTGGTTAAACAAACAAACAAAATTAAATAGATGTATGTGATGATATAGATTAGATACATCTAGCATTTAGACGACATTTGTCTATTTTCCTTTGCTTCCACTAGCATAAGTGGGAACTACGATTGCTCTGACTTTCTCAACATCCCTTTGAGAATACGTAGGCACAAGGTCGATCCTTGGCGAGCAAAACAAAACAAAAAAAAACCATTCAAACCTTAGCACCCGTAGACCCCGAGCTACAGATGCTCTGATTCCCTCTAAGGGATATGTATGCAGAGGATCGCGATGATCTTTGCGAGCATAATCAAACAAACACCTTAGGTCCCATATAAAGAACTGATATTTATGTGAGAAATGAGAACTATCTATATCGATCGTTTGATTTAATTAACGGCTATGATTTAAAAATTCCATATAAAGAACACTTTACTTGATTTTTTCTAGAATGGTTAATATTTTTAAGAAAATCATTTAAAGATATTCTTACCAAAAATATTTTTATTTGATTAAATTATTATAAAAATATTTAGAAATATATTTATTATAATAAAAATGTATGTAGTATTTTTAATTTAAATTAAAATTCTCTAAGCTATATATATTTTTCAAGACTAAAAAAATATATAAACTTTAAAATAATAAGAAGTATAAATTTTTTAATAATTTTATTTGTATTTAAATTATATCATCTAATATTTTTTTATAAAATATAAGTTCTTACAAAATTAATATAAGTTATAAAATAAAAGAAAATTTAACGTTTAGACAATTTTTAAACAATATAACAAGTCTTTGTTTTTAAAACAAAACATGCTACCAAATATTTTAATCACAATTTAATTGAAGTATATGATTTAAAAGGGGAATTTTTTAAATTATATATACCGATTGTAATTAAATTTAAACAAAACTTATCTAACATTGTATATTATAGTTTATAGAATTATATTTTTTTCATAATTTATTTAGGTAAATAAATTTTTCTAAAGGGGTCAATTTAATTTCCATTGTTCTAAATAATTATTGTTAAATTTTTAATTATTAATTTCCATTGCAATGATTAAATAGTTTTTAAAATATTTGGTAGCATGTTTTGTTTTAAAAAGAAAGACTTGTTATATTGTTATAAAAATGTTAAATGTAAGAATTAAACGTTAAATTTTTTTATAAACTATATTAGTTTGGTAAGAACTAATGTTTTTTTAAAACATTACATGATATAATTTTGATTGAATATAATTTAAATACAAATAAAATTCTTAAAAAAATTTATACTTATTATTTTAAAGTTTATATTATTTTTTAATATTTTTTAGTCTTGAAAAATATATATAGCTTAGATAATTTTAACTTAAAATAAAAATACTAAATACATTTTGATTATAATAAATATATTTCTAAATATTTTTATAACAATTTAATCAAATAAAAATATTTTTGGTAATAATATCTTTAAATGATTTTCTTTAAAATATTAACCATTCTAGAAAAAATCAAGTAAAGTATTCTTTATATGAATTTTTTTAATCATAACCGTTAATTAAATCAAACGATCGATATAGATAGTTCTCGTTTCTCACATAAATATCAGTTCTCACTGGATACGCTCCCATATATATATATATATATATATATATATATATATATATATATATATATATATATATATATATATATATATATATAATTTTTTTTTTTAAAATATATGTATTTTTTAAATAAATTAAAATGACATTGCAAATATTTAAATATGATACCATACATATATTATTTTTATGCACATTAATAAATAGTTTGGAGTTCAATTCTTTACAATTACTCCATCCAAATATATTCATCAAAATTTCAAAATTCAAAGAGATGCTGAGATTCATACACTTTACAATACTTTTTGTTTTCTTAAAATTATCGCAACAAAAGAAACACTTGAAAAATAATTTTAATTTTAAAATACATATTCCGCAATTTGTCAGTATCTAATTACTCTTAATTGATTTAGAAATATAATAGACAATATATACAACACTCTTTATCGAATCTTTATATTTCTTCTCAATATTTTTTTTATCATATTGTTGGTGCACAAAGTATAAAGATGATGACAAAGAGAATAATGGCGCAAAGGTTAATGAGAGAGAATAAAATTGTTGATCTTAATAAATGATAGCTACTACAAGGCTATTTATACAAAGAAAATTCATGCCACGTAGACCCTTACAGACTAAACTTAGTGAACAAGTTTAAGGTACAAACAGTACAGTACTACACTATACTAAAGTACCCTTACTACTTGTAATACGGTGAACTGACTGTATTTGAAATGTACGGTAAGCAAGAGTCGCCACCGACTTTTATTTTATCCAAATTAATGAAAGGCTAAAAGAACAGAAAAAAAAACCTTTTTAAAAGAAAACTGAGTTCGGGGGTAATTTATACAAAGGGAAGGTGTAAGGCACCCTTTGCATCCATGGTTTTCCACGGGCTCTTAATTTCTTTGCTCTTTAGTTTTGAAACCAAAAGTTTAGAAATGTAGAAGAAGAAAATAAGGACTTTAGCTCGTAAATGAGCGTAGCCTTATTGAGGTTTTGAGAAAAGTTTAGAAAAAGGAAATTTAAACCAGAGCATGCAATTAAGGGAAAATTACCTTGATATTTGTAAAAAGGTTCTTTTAGCCTTTCAGGACTATCCATACCATAGGAGGGTAGGAAGTTCTTTTATTTGGAGGTTGAAGGGTCGTCGCAATTACCAATCGCCATAAGATTGTCCCTGCCATAGAGGGGCAGGTAGTCTAAGGGAAAGATCATAATAGCCATCATTATTAGGCAACCAGAGAATACCTCATCATTTCGTAGGCAACTTCGAGGACGAGATTATATTAGCGAATCGAAGGCAGCATCACTGGGACTTATGATCTGAATGAACCGAGGACAACATTGCTGAGGTATCCTCGTATTTGAGGGACTTGGCTATTCTGCACTGAAAAACACAAGGCAACAAGGCAACATGCAACAAGAGAGGTTATCCCAAAAGGTGTGTGGGTGCACTATCACGTGGTTAACTTCGATTACATTTATCTTGTAAAATTAGTGATTCTATATTCAGTTTATAAGTTATCACTCCCTAGAATTACTAACCACGCAATAAATATAAACAGTGTTAAGTGCCTACAAGGCCACACAATACAATCCAGGAACAGTTACATAATAAACCAATAAAGCAAAAAAGTATGACATAAGTAATAATAAAAAAAGAGGAATTTTAGGGTTACCGAACATTCGAGCTTTGACCGGTTGGCTAACCCTGAAAATTGGAAAAGGAAAAATAAACAAAGGGTGAGTGTAGGAGCAGTTCATTGGCATTAAAGATAAAGCTTAATTTAATTTATAAGGCAAAATAAATATTTAAATAAAAAGAGAAAAGATTAGAACTTAGCTTTTGATTGACAGGGCGTGTAATCGGACGAACCCTGATGGTAACCCTGAAGAACTGCACACAAAAAAAACAAAAGAAAGATTTTTTTTAGTGTATGAATGAACTAAAGATAAACTCGCAAACCCTGATTAGGGAACAAGTTAACCATGGTTAATAAAATAAATTACTAATTGAAATAATACCAAAGTTAACGGAGAAAAATCGAGAGTTCGAATCAATATATCGATTAAATAATTATTGGATGTAATCCTAATTATTTAATTGATAAAACAGTTCATTTGAAAATAATATTGAATTTTAAATAATAATCACAAAACAATTATAAAATTGTGAAAACTCGAACTTTCGACAAAAATTAAACATCTGTTATAACAACTAATTTATTGGAATAAATAAATAAATATAAAAGAAATAATAATTATAATCGTAGAAGAAAGAAAATAAAAAAAAAACATTTATGTAATTGAAATTAAAAAAATATAGAAAAAGAACTTAGCTTGGATCCAGTGTTATGCATCCTTGAGTGTCCATAGCGGAATTGATGAGTGCTGGGGCGTCAGATCCATCTTGATGGTAATCCAAGGGCCCTGGTGTGAGGATGTATCGTAGCCTCTTCCGGTGGCACGCATGTGATCTGGAATAATGTTAGTTCACTAAAAAAATATATGGCAAGCGGGGATCGAACTCAGGCCACGAGAGTGATTCAAAAGCCCTTTTGCCAACTCAACCAAACACATGTGATCTGGAATAATGTTAATTTTTATTTTTTATCCGAAGGTTTAAATCAAATTGGTCGAGGTATAAAAAGATAGGCGTATCTACAATGAAAAAACCTACTTTTATACAAAGGAGTGGGACTTACACCTTAAGGGATGCCCAAGTGTTTTCTTTGAAAAGGTTTTGATTTAAAACAAAAGTTTTTCATAAGTTATGTACAAAAACATTTAAGAAGATATGTACAAAAGCAAAAAAAGGAATGGGACTTACAACTCATAAGAGAGGACCATGTTTTATTTTATAAAACATGGTTGATTGTTTTGTAAAGAGACGCGGGGTTTCGTCGTTTTGAAGAACTTTGATAGTTTGTTTTAAAATGGTTTGAATTTTGACAAAAGTCAACTTAATTAAGATAAAGACAAATATTATATTTAAATAAGACCTAAGTGATTAGGGTTTGATCACAAAATATTTACAAGTGATTAGGTTTTGAAAATCAAATGAAAAAAACAATATTTAAAGTATTAAAAACACGAAAAAACAAGCCAATTTAAACCTAATAAAAAATGTATCAAATAAATATTTTTTTGTGATTTTTTTTATATTCATAAAATATATATATTAAATGAGAAGCGTAAAAAAAATGAAGTAAAAATGATGAATTTTGATTGGTTAATGAATTGATTGAAGTTGTGTAAAAAACCAAACAAAACAAGTGATAAAAAGATAAGGGATGGGCCAGCCAAGGCTTGAACCCACGCCCTTTTGGTTTCAAGTCCAAAAGCTTTACCAACTGAGCCACGCGCGTGACTTGTAATGCAATTGCCTTCAGTTAGTTATGTACGAAACAAAAATTTAAAAATGAAAATGGCGCCAAGAACACCACCTTCAACCTTAATCTCCTATGATTCGTGACTTTCTCATTTCTCAATGTTTTTGAAAGTTGTAAACATGAAAATTGTTCGTTTTGATCCCAGGAACATGATGGTATCCACAAAATTCATTTATTTTAGTGTAAGATCATCAATTTATGGCTGAACACGAAGAACCCTAATTCTAACAAATCAATGTGAAATCGTGTATGTGCATCAAATCAACCAATTGATTGAGGGTTAATGATCCTCATATGTGTAGAAACATGATAGCAAACTAACTTTTCATTTATGATGCATGGTTATAAGAGTTTGAGTTTCAAGGCTTACCTCTTAAAAGTTCACAAAACTGTAAATTTAATTCTTGCCTGGAGTGTTTCCAGATGCGATTTGATGATCCTATGAGCTTCCTTGAGTGTCCTTGAGTGTATTCCAACCCCTAACTTGCTTTGAAAGCTTCTGAATTGTTCCACACAAACCAACTTGCAGATGCCTGGTTTTTGAATGAGGAAACATGAATGGCATGATACCAGAAGTGTTTTTATGATTTGGATGAGTTCTATATGATGTCTATGAGGTGTTGGAAGTGGAAATTTGATGGATGCACGAGTGGATTTTATTTTGGCAAGTTTTGGCTCACTTTGTGCATATATGGAGGTTGAATGGTGATTTTGAGTTTTGGGTGTTTTTGAGAGGTGTGAATGGTTCAAATAACTTCCAAATGATGTTTATGAAGTGTTAGAACCAACACTTTGGCCATAACTTCAAGGATGTGGAAATTGGTATTTCTCCCTCTTTGAAAATTTAAGAAACTTGTAACTTAAGAAAGAAAGAGAAAACCAATTCTTTGAAAGATTTTGGTGTGATTTTGAATGTGATTTTGATCTCTATTTATAGGCCAAGAAATATGATGACAAGGCTTTGCAAGTTGGCTTTGCAATAAGTGTTTTGACTTAAGAGATAAAAGAGAATATTTTCATTTAATGCTTTAGGTTAAAAATCTAAACCATGGTTAAAAAATTCAAGTGCCATAATATTCTCTCCAATATAATCTTTTATGATAAGAATCTTGCTTGCATCACTTTATTTGGTCATTGCTTGCATCATTTGCCAAAAAGTGTTCATACTTTGTGAAAATGGTTTGAAATTCAAGCTTAAGGACCTCTAATGACAAAATTCAAAACCATAGCTCCACTCCATATTTTTTCATGCTCTTGGACATTTTGGAAAACTATTGTTATGTACTTCAAATCTCTAGTTGAAAGCTTCTTCAATATCTTTAAGGAAATGGGTGAAAAAGATCCATGAACTTTGGAAAAAATGAAGTTTTTAGTGATTTTTTCAAAAGATACCAACTTTGAAGTTCCATATCTCTTAAATGGTTAATCTTATGGAAAAAATTATATGTGACAAATTTGTTCGTTGGATCAAAATCTACAACTTTCATGTTGGAAGTTTTTTACAGTTTGTAGGTGAAATTTTGAGATATTCCCTTCCAAAGTTTGGTAAAAATCATTGAAAACACTTAGAAATTTTTCTAAGTATGAAAAGTCAAACTTTTGACTTTTTGATTCTTGATTCATTTTCTGGATTTTCCCTGATAAAATGACTTCAAATATCACATATTGATGATTTAAAACTTCAAAAGTCATGGTTGACCAAAATTTTCAAAAAGTCAATGACGATCTTGTACAATTGACTTTTTCAAAGGAATCGCGTTTCTGGAGATTTCAAATGAACCAAGCTATCCTCACCAAATGAATGGTATGAATGGATCATATTGAGGTATTGGAGGATCTTGATCCATGATTTGAGTTGTGGCACCATGTCCTGATTAAAAAGTCAGTTGTTCAGATCAATTAGGTCAAAAATCCTAATTGTGAACCTGATGAAATTGATGACTGTGGATCTTGAATTGAGACACAATTTCCATTGGATATTGTTATAGGGATTATTTTAATATGATTGAATCCTTTGAGTGGTGCCTTGGAGCTTTTTAGGGTTTCCCAAATGTGATCCCTGATTTCAGTCCCTGATAGTTCAAAACCCTAGTCTGATGACTTGAAATTTCACTGTTGATCAATCTCTGTGTGGGAGATTGTCATACCCCAATTTTTGACCTAAGATACCACCTCATATCATTTGCATATGCATCATTTGCATCTCTAACAAATTGCATAGTTTGTGTTTGCTACTTGTGACTCAGCAGGATTTAATCAGAGATCACTCATCAGTGCAAGAAACAGTCAATTAGAGTTTTGTTCTCCCTTCATCTCAAATGAATCATCTTCATCTACAATCAATATTTGGTCCTCAGAGATTCATTTCAACAAGCTCAAAGGCTCTGAATCGACTGAATTAGGGTTTTGACTGAAGACAACATACTCTTGACTTTTGCTCAGAATTTGATCTAATGACTTGGGACATGACCTCAAGACCCCAAGTGCATCATTTTGACCTAATCCATTGGCTCAGAACATCTCTTATACAAGGAATGATCAACACTGAAATTTCAAATCATCAGTTTAGGGTTTTGAACTATCAGGGACTGAAATCAGGGATCACATTTGGGAAACCCTAAAAACCCACAAGAAGTCAATCAAAGGTTTCAATCATCTTCAAATAATCCCTATGACAATATCCAATGGAAATTGCATCTCAATTCAAGATCCACAGTCATCAATTTCATCAGGTCGACAATTAGGGTTTTTGACCTAATTCACTGAACAACTGACTTTTTAATCAGGACATGGTGCCACAACTCAAACCATGGCTCAATATCCTCTAATGCTTCAATGTGATCCATTCATATCATTCATTTGGTGAGGATAGCCTGTTTCATTTGAAATCTCCAGAAACGCGATTCGTCTGAAAAAGTCAACTGTACAAGATCACCAATGACTTTTGGGGAATTTTGGTCAACCATGACTTTTGAAGTTTTGAATCATCAATATATGATATATGAAGTCATTTGATCAAGAAAAATCAAGAAAATCAATCAAGAATCAAAAAGTCAAAGTTTGACTTTTATACTTAGAAAAATTTTCTAAGTGTTTTTCAATGGTTTTTTCCAAACTTTGGAAGGGAATAACTCAAAATTTCACCTACAAACTGAAAAAAACTTCCAACATAAAAGTTGTAGATTTTGATCCAATGAACAACTTTGACACATAATTTTTTTTCCATAAGATCAACCATTTAAGAGATATGGAGCTTCAAAGTTGGAACTTTATGAAAATTTCACTTAAAACTTCATTTTCTTCAAAGTTCATGGATCTTTTTCACCCACTTCCTTAAAGGTCTTGAAGAAACATTAAACTAGGGTTTTGAAGTGTGTAACATGAGCTTTCCAAAATGTCCAAGAGCATGAAAAAATATGGAGTGTAGCCATGGTTTTGAATTTTGACATTAGTGAACTTTTCACTTGAAATTTCATGCCATTTTCACAAAGTTATGAACCAATTTGCCAAATGATCCAAGTAATGATACATAGAGGCAATAATTGGAAGATATTTTCTGATTTGAGACAGATGGGAAAGAGATAAGAAGCATAGCCAATTTTAACCATGGTTTGGTAACTTTAACCATATGCATTTAATGGTAAGATTCCTTTCTATCCCTTAAGTGCCAAATCACCAATTCTTGATCAACTTGCAAAGGTCTGAGTTCAGATATCTTGGCCTATAAATAGAGGTCCAAACTCCATTCAAAATCACACCAAAACCTCACAAATTATAGGTTTTCTCTTTCTTTCTTGAATTTCAAGTTTTAAGTTTCAAAGAGAGGTAGAAAACTCAACCTCCAAACCCTTGAAGTTATGGCCAAAGTGATGGTTCTAGCAACTCATAAACATCATATGGGATGTGTTTGAACCACTCACACACCCTAAATCACCCTAAAACTCAGAATCATCATCTCACCTCCATATGAACATGAAATGAACCTTATGTTAGGGACCAAATAGTACTAATTTTCATATATTGTTTTTGGTCTCTTTAACCACTTTTCATTCAATAATCACACTTTTATTCGTACAATTTAATAATTTTGCAATTTTGTTAAGTTTTAGTTCATTTGAATTGTTATTTCACATGTTTGTTAGTTTTGTAGTACTTTAATTAAGTTTGAAGCTCATGGAAGCAAAGAGGAATTACTTGAAGACTTGGAATAGAAGGAAGTGCTGATGAAGCCTGTTTGCCCCGCAAACATCCTTTGCCCCGCAAACTGATTGATGCTGAACAAGTCCAGTTTTGAAGTGAAACTGATGTGGCAAAAGATTCCCTGTTTGCCCCGCAAACATTGTTTGCCCCGCAAACAGTGCGCTGCAGAATTTGTTCTTTTATTTGGTTGCCACTTGTCATGAGAAAGGTTTTATCTTTTGAAGATTAAAAGTTAGTACGAATTAGGGGTTATTTAGGGAGATAAAAAAGGGGAAATAGAACATTCTATTCTATTGTACACCACACATTGAGATTAGGGTTTTGGAGAGAAAAGTTGGCACCTTTGTTAGAGATTGATGCTCATAGCTTCTTCTTCATTGTTCTTGTTATCAACCATGGTGATGAGTAGCTAAATCCCACTTTGGCAAGATTGGAGGTAGTAGCTATTCTTGTTAACTATGTATTTCCTCTAACACTTTTGTATGAACTTCATTAGTATTGAAATGGATGAATGTTGTTGTGTTATATTTCATATTTAGATTTGATTTATGATTGAGAAATATATTTCAAGTCTTGTTCTACAACATTTTATCAAGTAGTGGATAAATGCTAGAGATAGATTTATTTGCCACTTTTCTATTTGTATCAATCAATCAAGCTTAATGTATTGATAGTTAGAGTGAGAGATCATCTAAAGATTAATATATTAACTTTCACAACCTTGTTTAGACATAAACATCATTGAGAGGATACTAGAACATTTTCATTGTTATTGAAGTTATGCATTAGTTGTTAAAGTCACATAGAAGATAGGAATAGTGAAACCAAAACCAATCTTGTCAATCTTTTATTATTGAAACAAGTTTTATTCTATTGTCTTATAGTTGTCTTAATTAGAACAAATAGCTTTTCAAAACAAAACAACTTTGTTATCTTTCGAACTTAAAATAATTGTAACTATAGAACGGCGGTAATATCACCCAATATCTGTGGATACGATTTAAAAATATTTGCCTTGAATATACTATTCAACAAATTGGCGCCGTTGCCGGGGATTGGCGTTTGATATTGCAAGCATTGCAATAGTTCATTGTTTTAAGTTTTGTTATTTTATTAATATTGCTTTTTCGTTTCACTTGGTTTGCTAGTTTTGTAGATTTTTGTGTATGCGAGAAAAAGCTTCCGAAGAGCAATTTCATTTTGATCCCGAAATTGAAAGAACACTCCGAAAGCTCAATAGCAAGACACGAAGAAGAAGGAAGTTAGCCCAAGAGAAG
Organism: Vicia villosa; assembly: GCF_029867415.1. Taxonomy (NCBI): domain Eukaryota; kingdom Viridiplantae; phylum Streptophyta; class Magnoliopsida; order Fabales; family Fabaceae; genus Vicia; species Vicia villosa. The sequence continues at coordinate 111,615 of NW_026705186.1, forward strand.
CGACAAAGAGAAGAGGCATCTACTTCTTCTAACAATCACATTGAAGAAGTAGTTGTAGAGACTTTTGAAGGAGACATGGCGGGTGTTGTTCCAACCGAAATGTCCGCCAATAGTCCAAGACGTACCGCCCAATTTGCACGCAATGCTCAAGGTGGAGCAAATACGGAGATGAAGACCGGAATCCTCCAACTTGTTTATGCAAATCCATTCACCGGAATGGATCATGAGGATCCTTTCGCACATCTCACCAAATTTTATGAGATTGCGGGTTCAACGGGAGTCGATGCGGCGAATGAAGAATCATTGTTCAAGAGACTATTTCCACACTCACTACTTGGGAAAGCCAAAGAATGGTATCTTGATCAATTACCAAATGTGATGACGGATTGGAATTTATTGGAAGAAAAATTTTTAGAGCGATATTTTCCTCAATCCCGATTCATGGAGGCCAAAACGGCAATCGCGGTTTTCAATCAAGGAAGCAACGAGTCCTTAAATGATGCGTGGGAAAGATTCAAATCCATGCTTAGAAAATGCAAGGGTCATGGTTTTGATGATCTCACACAAATCCACATTTTCCGAAATGGACTTCAACCGGTGCATAAGACACTTTTGGATGCTACCGCGGGTGGCTCTCTAATGTCAAAAAGCGCGGAGGATGCAATAATGATAATCGATCGTATGGCACTCAATGATCTCCAAACTCAACATGATAGGAGTCCATCACAAAGGAAGCCGGGTGTTCTCGAATTAAACACCAATGATGCTATCCTTGCTCAAAACAAGATTCTTTCTCAACAAGTTGAGTTACTCACTAAGCAAATGTCGAAGCTTCCACAACAAATGAAGGAAATTCATGGGATGCAAATGACTTCTCACGTAGCAAGTTGTGAGCTTTGTCAAGGTGACCATCCTACCGGGTTTTGTCCTCCTCCCGAGGGTGAAGAAGTGAATTATGTCAACAATCAAAATCAAGGTTATCAAAGGCAACCTCCACCTCACAATAACCCGTACCAAAGAAACAACCAAGGATTTCAACCCTCAAGATTCAACAATCAACACTATCAACATCAAAGTCCTTATCAAAGCCCAAATCCTCAAGTCCAAGGTCAACAATCTCAAGGTGGGAGCTCAAAATTGGAAGACACTCTTACACAATTCATGCAAGCATCCATGGCTAACCAAAGGAGCAATGAAGCGGCCATAAAGAATTTAGAAAATCAAGTGGGTCAACTTGCAAAGCAATTGTCCGAGCAACAACCGGGAGCATCCTTTTCCGCCAACACCCAAACCAATCCTAAGGAACATTGCAAAGCCATTGTTACAAGAAGTGGGAAGAAGGTGAATAATGGTGTGAATGAAGAGGTCATAGTGGAAGATGATGAGGAGGTAGTAGTTGGAGAGGAAGAAGTAGAAGTGATAGTTGAAAATGAGGGAGAAAAAAGTGAGGAAAAGATAGAGGAAGACTTAGTTGAAAAAGAGAGGAAAGAAGATGAAGAAAAGGAGAAAAACACTAAGAGTGTGAAGAGAAATAAAAAGAGAGATGAACGAAAGAGCGAAATCCCTTCCCAACACTTACCATACCCTCATGCCAAATCAAGGAAGGATAATGCAAGGCAATACGCTAGGTTTATGGATATTTTCAAACAACTCCAAGTGAATATCCCATTTTCCGAAGCGTTAGAACAAATGCCAAAATATGCAAAGTTCATGAAGGACATTCTCACCAAGAAAAAGAGATATTCGGAAGAGGAGACTATTTTACTTGATGCTCGTTGTAGTGCCATAATCCAAAAGACATTACCAAAGAAAGAAGCCGATCCGGGACGTGTTACCTTGCCGGTTACAATCGGAGGTCATTACATAGGTAACGGTTTGGTAGATTTGGGCTCAAGTATTAATTTAATTCCGTTATCTATCATCAAGAGATTGGGAAACATAGAGATGAAGCCAACCCGAATGACTTTGCAACTAGCCGACAAGTCTCTCACCTCTCCTTATGGAGTTGCACAAGACATGCTAGTCAAAGTGGACAAATTTTTGTTCCCGGTAGACTTTGTGGTAGTTGATATGGAAGAAGACCGTGATGTACCATTGATACTTGGAAGACCTTTCATGAAAACAGCCCGGATGATGATCGACATAGACGATGGTCTTATGAAGGTGAGAGTGCAAGATGAAGAAGTCACTTTCAATCTCTTTGAAGCAATGAAGCATCCCAAGGATAAACATGACACATTCCGAGTCGATGCCACCGAAGAGGAGATCGAGGAGGTTGCTAATCAAGTTCACATCTCTAGTCCTTTGGAAAGATCTCTTATAGGAGCTTACAATGTCTTATCCGAGATTGAAGAGAAAGAAATGGAAGCATTCTTGAATGAGTTGGAATCTTGTGGGGAGATAGACCATAATGAAGAAAAGGTAGAAGAGTTGCATGCGGAAAAGAAAGTGGAAGAATAAAAAATTGAGCTAAAGATGTTGCCACCTCATTTGAAGTATGCTTTCCTTGGTGATAACTTCACTAAGCCGGTGATCATTAGTAATTCTTTGTCTACTCAAGAGAAGACTCGCTTAATCGAGGTGTTAAAGAAGCATGAAGGTGCAATAGGGTGGGTTTTATCTGATTTGAAAGGTATTAGTCCCGCTTATTGCATGCACAAAATCATGATGGAGGACGATTACAAACCGGTTGCTCAACCTCAAAGACGGCTCAACCCATCAATGAAGGAAGTCGTAAGGAAGGAAGTAGTTAAGCTATTAGAGGTCGGGATGATCTATCCTATTTCCGATAGCGAATGGGTAAGTCCGGTGCAAGTTGTTCCTAAGAAAGGCGGCATGACGGTTATCCGAAATGAAAAGAATGAATTGATTCCGACAAGAACGGTAACCGGATGGAGAATGTGTATCGACTATAGAAGATTAAATCAAGCAACAAGGAAGGATCATTTTCCATTGCCTTTCATGGATCAAATGTTGGAAAGGCTAGCCGGCAAGAATTTCTATTGCTTTTTAGATGGTTATTCGGGCTACAACCAAATTTCGGTGAACCCGGCGGATCATGAGAAGACCGCTTTTACATGTCCCTTTGGTGTTTTTGCCTATCGAAGAATGCCCTTTGGACTATGTAATGCTCCAGCTACATTCCAAAGATGCATGCAAGCCATCTTTGCGGACTTGATTGAGGAATGTATTGAAGTGTTCATGGATGATTTTTCGGTATATGGAGCATCTTTTGACCTATGCTTAAAGAATCTTGAAGTGGTATTGGAGAGATGTGTGAAGACCAACCTTGTGCTCAATTGGGAAAAATGTAATTTTATGGTCACCGAAGGAGTGGTTCTTGGACACAAAATTTCTTCCAAAGGACTTGAAGTTGACAAAGCCAAAGTGGAAATCATAGAGAAGCTGCCGCCACCAACCAACATCAAGGGAATAAGGAGTTTTCTTGGACATGCCGGTTTCTACAGGAGATTCATCAAGGATTTCTCGAAGATCGCAAAGCCATTGAGTAATTTACTCAACAAAGGTACGCATTTTAATTTTGATGAGTCGTGTCTAAAAGCATTCCTTGAGCTGAAAGACAAATTAGTTACCGCACCCATAATCGTTGCTCCAAATTGGAAAATGGATTTTGAACTCATGTGTGATGCAAGCGATTATGCGGTGGGGGCTGTACTAGGTCAAAGAAGATCAAAAGTTTTCCATGCAATTCACTATGCGAGTAAAGTTTTGAATGAAGCTCAAATTAACTATGCAACAACTGAGAAAGAGCTACTAGCCATAGTGTATGCATTGGAGAAATTTAGAGCTTATTTGATCGGTTCTAAAGTTGTAGTCTACACTGATCATTCCGCGATAAAATATCTGCTAACCAAGCCGGATTCCAAACAACGGTTAATCCGTTGGATTTTACTTTTACAAGAGTTTGATTTGGAAATCCGAGACAAAAAGGGATCCGAAAACTTGGTGGCGGATCATTTATCTCGATTGGTAAACGTGGAGATTACAAAGAATGAGATAGAAGTAAGAGAAGAATTTCCCGATGAAAAACTTTTTGCGATTCACGTGAGGCCTTGGTTCGCCGATTTTGCAAATTATAAGGCAACCGGATTGATCCCGGAGGACCTCACCAGCAATCAAAGAAAGAAGTTTTTAGCGGATGCCAAACACTATGTATGGGATGACCCATATCTATTCAAAGAAGGTGTTGACAACATCTTGAGAAGATGTGTCACCAATGAAGAAGCGAAATATATTCTTTGGCATTGTCACAACTCTCCGTATGGAGGCCACTATAGTGGATGGAGAACAGCCACCAAAGTACTCCAGTCAGGGTTCTTCTGGCCTACTCTATTCAAAGATGCTCATGAGCACGCAAAAAGTTGTGACAAATGCCAAAGGAGTGGAGGAATAGGCAGACGCGATGAAATGCCCTTAACCAATATGTTAGAAGTTGAAGTTTTTGACTGTTGGGGCATTGATTTTGTTGGCCCATTCCCTCCCTCTTTCGCTAATGAATACATTCTTGTTGCCGTTGACTATGTATCTAAGTGGGTGGAAGCACTTGCGACACCTAAGGCCGACTCCAAAACAGTGATCAAATTCTTAAAGAAAAATATCTTCTCACGTTTTGGTGTGCCAAGGGTGTTGATAAGTGATGGAGGTTCTCACTTTTGTAATACACCTCTGGAAAAAGTTTTAGAACATTATGGTGTAAAACATAAGGTGACTACCCCGTATCACCCACAAGCGAATGGTCAAACGGAAGTATCAAACAGAGAGGTAAAGAGAATTCTTGAGAAAACGGTCTCGAGCTCTAGAAAAGAGTGGTCTGTGAAACTAGATGAAGCTTTGTGGGCATACCGTACTGCCTACAAAGCCCCTATTGGACTAACCCCTTTTCAGATGGTCTACGGAAAAACTTGTCATCTTCCAGTAGAGTTGGAACATAGAGCACTTTGGGCTCTTAAGTTTCTGAACTTTGACTCCGCTCTGGCCGGCCACAAAAGAAAAGACCAACTCCATGAATTAGAAGAGTTAAGGGACCAGGCGTATCACTCCAATAAGCTCTACAAAGACAAAGTCAAAGCGTATCATGATAAAAAGGTTCGATGCAAAAGTTTTCATGAGGGGCAGATGGTGTTGCTATTCAACTCACGGCTTCGATTGTTTCCCGGTAAACTTAAATCAAAATGGTCTGGACCATTTGTGGTGAAGGAAATGAGGGACTATGGAGCCATTGTGATTGAGGATCCCAAGTCTAAGGAAAGCTGGAAAGTTAATGGTCAGAGACTCAAGCTTTATCATGGTGGGGAAGTGATGCGCGAATCATGTGCTATGTTACTTAATGATCCGTGAGGATCGTTGAACCGTCGAGCTTAAACGACGTTAAACAAAGCGCTTGTTGGGAGGCAACCCAACGTCGTAAGTACTAGCGTTATTTTCATTTAATTTCTGCTTTATAGTTGTTAGGGGTTTGTATTCTGTATCGTAAGTAAAGGGGATTGTGAATTTGACAATTTTTGAGAATTTACCTCTGTTTGCCCCGCAACCAATGTTTGCCCCGCAAACAGGGCACAAACAGAGAAGGGGCCATTTTTACAAAGAAAATTTACTCTGTTTGCCCCGCAAACAAGTGTTTGCGCCGCAAACAAATGAGTACCTTTTTTTTTCTTTTCAGCTATTGCGCCGCAAACAAGCTTTGCGCCGCAAACAGGGCACAAACAGAGAAGGGGCCATTTTTTCAAAGAAAAATTCTCAAGTTTGCGCCGCAAACAAGGGGTTGCGCCGCAAATCCTGCGAGGCAGCAAACCCTTTCCTTTTTATTTTTTTTTTTACTTAAGCACTCTTTTATCTTTACTTTTCCATTTTATCTTAAGTTACTCTTGCACTTTCTTTTAAACTCTCCCTCTCACAAAACTTCAACTCTCCACTTTCAAACCCTAAATTCACCAACACTATCACACACATCCCCTCGTCAATTTCTGCAACTCGAATTCAAGGTATGCATTTACTATGTTCATGATTCTTGAAACTTTTTGTAATATCATTCTAGGTTAGGGTTCCTTAAGTTGCATAATAGATTCAATCTTAATGTTCACAAATTCAAACTTGCATGTGTTAATCTTACTGGTTAATGGGTTGATGTTGTAATTATGTAAATGGGTTTTTCTTATTGCAAGCAACCCTTCCATTCTAAGCCATAACTGCTGGGTATCGCATGGTTTGCGCCGCAAACACACCTTTGCGCCGCGAACTGGGTTTGCACCCACACCTTTGCGCCGCAAACAATGATGGCGCCGCAAGCTGGTTATTTTATAAATTTTTGTTTTTAATTCTAACAGTTTGGCTGCCATGGTTTGGTTGATTGATTGGTTGCAGATGTCAAAGCGCACAAAAACCAGAAGCACCAATCCTTCCCACTCCGTACCAAGGTTCCTTGGCGAGGAACAAGACGAGCGATACACCTATTTATGCAACCGAACCGTTCAGGCTGAAAGGTTCATCAGGTTCAAACCGAATGGTCCGATGCGAGATCTACTTCAGACGTTGAATAAACTCAAATGGGGGAAGATATGTGAACCGGTGGCTGAGATTAATTATGACATTGTTCGCGAATTCTATGCGAATGCCATGCCGGTTGAAGAAGGGACCGAATTTTTATACAAGACAATGGTGAGGGGGAAAACCATCTCTTTTAAGAGGAGTGCTATAAATGAATATCTGGGATCCCCATTAGAGCTACCCGATGGAGTGAGAAGCGAGTACCACCGAAGGTTTCTCACTAATGATTGGAACATCACAGTCGTCAGTGAGTCCTTATGCCTCGAAGGAAAGACATATGAGTTGAATGATTCGGGAGCGCCAAAAGGATGGAAAAGAGAAGATTTTAAAGTGGAGGTCAAGGCCTTGCTAGTGGTGGTACTGCATAACATCCGGCCAAGAACTCACACAACACACATTTCACTCGAAGTGGGATATTTGCTGTTTTGCATTTTGTACGGAGTACCGACTGATTTAGCCAGCATAATCTCGGAGGAAATGAGGAGGGTCTCGGTTATGGGGACAAGGCATGGAGGCAAAGCCGGTGTCCTTATTTACCCCGGTTTAATCATGGGGTTGTGTTTCGAGGCAAGGGTGGCCATCCCAAGTGAGGTACATTTCAAAATCACAAGTGTTATTAACGAAGCTTTTATTAGCAGGTTTTGTGAAGGCGCACCAAAGAAAGTGAAAAAGGAGGAACATCCACTTCAAGGTCTAAAGGTGGTCGTGCGCCTGTTTTTGATCACATGGCCTTTGCTACCTATTGCGCAGAGAACTTTGAGGCGACTCAAAGATCCAACCGGTTTTTGGTGCAAACATTATCTCAACAATTTCAGCGCACCTCTTTGGAAGCGGAGTATGATGCTTACGCAAATTGGCCTGTGGGCAGGCCAGCTTTCATGGGGGGTGCAGGAGGCAGTGGTACTGCAAACGAGGATGACACGATGGAAGATGTGATCGGGGCAGTTGGTGGCGGTGACGAAGATGAGGATTGAAGTAGTGTTGCACCACTTTTGTATTTTTATTTTTATTTAGTATGAATTCTGTTTTATTTCTATTTATTTACTGTTGCACTTTTCGTTTTTTTTTTAATTTGTGTACTTTATAGTGGCTCTCGTTTCACCATTTGAACCTTCTAAAAAATTGCATTTTTATTATTGTAGTTTAATTGTGTGTTTTGGTGGAAAGTGATTAGCCCAACTTTTCCAATTGTTGTTTTGTTAATTGTTCTTGTACAAAGGAAGCTTGAGGAATCAATTGGCACGGACAAGAGTTGATGTTGTGAACACTTTGAGTGGCAATGATGAGAAGCGGTATCAAGGAAAATCAAGGTACACTTTATCGCTCTCTAAACTTAACATGGTTAGTTGATGGTGTGTGCAAATTGTTTAGCATAAATTCCTTAAGTCACATTTCATTTTTGAATCAAAATTTAGAACTTAGCCAAGTGAGGAAACTTTCCATTGTGCACTAAATGCGGGATACCGGAATTTATTTCAACTCATTTTTATCATGCTAAACCATGCATTTTCTTGTTTGTGAAAAGTGTGAAAGTGATAGAGGCATTGTTTGAATTTGAGAAAAACCACTTGACCAAAAAGTTAAATCAATTAACCTTGTGAGGAGTGATTCTTAGTCAACCCCTTTGAGCTTATTAGGATTCATGTGATTATTGAAAAAAAAAAATTTTATGTGAATCCTAATTTTTTTTTGTTCTTTCATTAAAACCCTCAACCGCAATGGTTGCAAATTTTGCCTTGTGCCTATGTCTATGTAGGGAGCATCGTTGTATCTATTATGGTTTGAATCCTAAAGTTGGGGAGAGTTGATTGAAACAAATGAAAAGTGGTACTTGTGAGTTTTGTGGTAATAAAGAACAGAACAACACACCTTGAAATTTTGGGGCAAGAAAAAGAAAAACCGTTCCCGTTTTGTGTTGTTGAAAAAGAAAAATAATGAAAAAAAAAAAGAAAAAAAAAAGAGAGAAAAAGAAAGAAAAGGCGATTCAAGCAAGTGTTGTTGTTAAGTGAATTGATAGGAATGCTCCCTTAGGATAGGCATTTTTGTTTAATTTCCCTTTAATAAAACCCTTTCTTTGTAACCCAAGCCACATTACAACCTATGAAAGCCCTCTTGATTCTCACTTTGCACTTAATTTTGAACTTGTTGTGGTGAAAGCATGATTTGAGTTGTTGTTGATTTAAATGTCCGGATGAGTGAAAGTGACCCCTTTTGTAATCATCATTACTATGATGTGTGTGTAGGTTTGATCCAATTTTGACATGTCTCTTTTGGAATTCCTTGATAATAATTTGCACTTTGCCATCATTCTTTCTCAAGCTTTGTTTTAGCATTGTGGTGATTATACTTTGAAAAGACTTATACTTTTGAGCCACTTGAGTGTTCGGTTAACTTGTCATCATTCTCTTGTGCATTGCTTTTGCTACTCTTGTGAATTTTTGTTTAGGGACAAACAAAATGGTAAGTTGGGGAGAGTTGTTAGGGACCAAATAGTACTAATTTTCATATATTGTTTTTGGTCTCTTTAACCACTTTTCATTCAATAATCACACTTTTATTCGTACAATTTAATAATTTTGCAATTTTGTTAAGTTTTAGTTCATTTGAATTGTTATTTCACATGTTTGTTAGTTTTGTAGTACTTTAATTAAGTTTGAAGCTCATGGAAGCAAAGAGGAATTACTTGAAGACTTGGAATAGAAGGAAGTGCTGATGAAGCCTGTTTGCCCCGCAAACATCCTTTGCCCCGCAAACTGATTGATGCTGAACAAGTCCAGTTTTGAAGTGAAACTGATGTGGCAAAAGATTCCCTGTTTGCCCCGCAAACATTGTTTGCCCCGCAAACAGTGCGCTGCAGAATTTGTTCTTTTATTTGGTTGCCACTTGTCATGAGAAAGGTTTTATCTTTTGAAGATTAAAAGTTAGTACGAATTAGGGGTTATTTAGGGAGATAAAAAAGGGGAAATAGAACATTCTATTCTATTGTACACCACACATTGAGATTAGGGTTTTGGAGAGAAAAGTTGGCACCTTTGTGAGAGATTGATGCTCATAGCTTCTTCTTCATTGTTCTTGTTATCAACCATGGTGATGAGTAGCTAAATCCCACTTTGGCAAGATTGGAGGTAGTAGCTATTCTTGTTAACTATGTATTTCCTCTAACACTTTTGTATGAACTTCATTAGTATTGAAATGGATGAATGTTGTTGTGTTATATTTCATATTTAGATTTGATTTATGATTGAGAAATATATTTCAAGTCTTGTTCTACAACATTTTATCAAGTAGTGGATAAATGCTAGAGATAGATTTATTTGCCACTTTTCTATTTGTATCAATCAATCAAGCTTAATGTATTGATAGTTAGAGTGAGAGATCATCTAAAGATTAATATATTAACTTTCACAACCTTGTTTAGACATAAACATCGTTGAGAGGATACTAGAACATTTTCATTGTTATTGAAGTTATGCATTAGTTGTTAAAGTCACATAGAAGATAGGAATAGTGAAACCAAAACCAATCTTGTCAATCTTTTATTATTGAAACAAGTTTTATTCTATTGTCTTATAATTGTCTTAATTAGAACAAATAGCTTTTCAAAACAAAACAACTTTGTTATCTTTCGAACTTAAAATAATTGTAACTATAGAACGGCGGTAATATCACCCAATCTCTGTGGATACGATTTAAAAATATTTGCCTTGAATATACTATTCAACACCTTATCATGCCAAAATCCATTCTAGCTCATCTCTGTCCAAACTATCACTTCTAACATCATCCATATATCACATATGAACTATACAATCCATCACATATAGCCAAAAACTTCAGAATCATCAAGCTCGATTCAAACTTGGTTCTACTGCAGATCGGGTTCCATACTTTGATCCAGATGTTTTCAATCCATCCCAAGCATTCAGACACCTTCCCTAAGGTCCATTGAAGCTATCCAGATCATCAAACAACTTCTGTAACACCCCTATTGCAGAATTCGATTCTCACTTTTGCCGTTTTTGAAGGTAAGCTACTTGAACTTCAAACTCCATGAATCATGCATCATAAATGAAATATGAACATACCATCTTGTTTCTGCACCTATGAGGATCATTAACCCTCAATCAATTGCTATTTATCTTGCACATACACGATTTCATGTTCAAATTCAGAATTAGGGTTCTTCGTGTTCATCAGAAAATTAGTAGCCTTAGAGTGAAAATAAATGAAATTAAATGGTACCATCACGTTCCTCGTGAAAAACCAAGTGAGATAGACCCATCACTTGATCAAAACAACTTAGTTTTAGAGATTTTCAAATTTCAGTTGGGATTGTGTTCTTGGCGCGTTTTTTGGTTCAGAAGTTTCAAATATCAATTTCAAAATATAATTAATTGGAAGCGTATGTATTACAAGCCACAAGCGTGGCTCAGTTGATAAGTGTTTTGGCTGGTGAGAGAGAGGGCGTGAGTTCAAACCCTTGTGGAGACAAACCATTTTTTTAAACACTATTTTTCTTCTTTTTTTACACAAACTTCATCATTTAATTTAACCAATCAAATTAATTCATTTTTACTTCATTTTTTAAACACTATTCATTTAATATATATATATTTTATGAATACCAAAAAAAATCATCAAAAAATATTTATTTCATACATTTTTAAATAGGTTTAAAATGACTCATTTTTAAGTGTTTTTAAATACTTTAAATATTGTTTTTTTCATTTCATTTTCAAACTTAATCACTTGTAAATATTTTTGAGCAAATCCTAATCATCTAAGTGTTAATTAAGTATAATCTTTTTGTTTATCTTGATTAATTTGACTTCTTTCAAAATTCAAATCGTTTTAAACAAGCGATCGCGATTCTTTTCAAAGACGATAAACCATTCTCTTTTTTGATTTTTTTTCAAAGCAAAACTATTGATTAAATCTTTTTAACTGATCAATTGATTTTCAAAACGATGTGGGCCTCTCGAATATTAGAGAGTATAAGTCCCTTTCCTCTTTCTTTTTACAGTTTTTCTTTGTACAGAAAACTCTTTCAAAACAATACTTTTCAAACTTTTTTCAAAACAACAAACGACGCGTCTGTAAATAAAACAATCAACCATGTTTTATAAAATAAAACATGGGCCTCCACATAGGTATAAGTCCCATTCCTGTACATGAAATTAGGTATTTCATTGTACACCTTTTGTACATATCTCGATCAATTTGTTTTTTAACTTTGAATAACAAATCAAAAATGAAGGTTTTCTTTAAATCTTCCCAAAAAAATACCATGGGCCTCCATGTAGGTATAAGTCCCAAGCCTCTTGTAAATACCTGTTTACATAGCTTTGAATAAACTCAAATGGGTCTCTCCCCGAGTATGAGTCCCGAGCCCCGTGTATACAAATGGATCATGCTTACAGGTATATTTCCTTCATAAACTCCATTATATACACACACTTTGTCATATATATATGTGTTTGTTCATACTTGTTCATATCTGTTCATATAACTATTCATACTTGTTCATGTACTTGTTCATATTTGTTCGTACTTGTTCATACTTGTGATTGTGTTATATATGCTTGTTCAACTTAGTACAACACTAGGTTCCCCATAGCCTCCTATTGGGCTTCGTGCAAAGAATCTCCCTAGTTTAGGTTAGGACATAGAGTATGGTTTCCCGGTGAAATCGCTCTAAGAGCTCAAACCAACTATACCACGCCTCCCCTTGGGCTTTGTACAAACGAGTGACCCTCCCATAGCCTCCTCTTGGGCTTACAATGCAAGGACCCTGGATTGTCCCTCCCATGGCCTCCTCTTGGGCTTACAATGCAAGGACCCTCGGATAGCCTCCTCTTGGGCTTCGTACAAGGACCCACGGGCTTCTTATAAGCATCCCCAATATCCAAATCAAAATACCCTAGGAGATTAGACATTTATCATCTCTATGATAGGAGTATCTCTTCTATATCATCACAAACAATCAATCAATCAAACTTTTTTGCCACAAGTCTGGCTAATCAATCAAATTTCTTTTTGCCACAAGGCTGGCTAATCAATCAAACCGTTTTACCACCGTACTGGCTGATTAATCAAAGTTTTTGTCACAAGGCTGACTTCATTGAAACTTTTGCCACGAGGCTGGCTGATTAATCAAAACTTTTTGTCACAAGGCTGACTTCATTGAAAGTTTTTGCCACAAGGCTGGTTAAACAACAAAAACATCTTTATCATTCTAAGCGCCATAAGTGGCATAGCCCAGGGCTTATAATGAAAAGATTTTCAAACAAAAAATCAAACAGATGTATGTGATGATATAGATTAGATACATCAAGCATTTAGATGACATTTGTCTCTTTTCCTTTGCTTCCACTAGCATAAGTGGGAACTATGATTGCTCTGACTTTCTCAACATCCCTTTGAGAATACGTAGGCACAAGGTCGATCCTTGGCGAGCAAAACAAAACAAAAAAACCATTCAAACCTTAGCACCCGTAGACCCCGAGCTACAAATGCTCTGATTCCCTCTAAGGGATATGTATGCAGAGGATCGCGATGATCTTTGCGAGCATAATCAAACAAACACCTTAGGTCCCACCTATTTCACAAGAACCTCTCAATAACATGGAATGAAAAACAAAGCAAAGAAACCTATAGAGTACTATAGATACGTTGGGTGCTAATACCTTCCCTTCGTATAACCAACCCTCTTACCCAAAGATCTCTCCCCCCACTTTTAGGTTATTGCAGCTTTTTTCCTTTTCCTACTTTGGAAATAATAAAAAGTTTGGTCCGTACAAAAGAAAAATCTTTTTTTGAGCACTCGAGCCCAAAGAAGGCATCAGGTGTCTCATCCCGAAAAAAGACATACGATTTTTCCCCGCGACAGAAAAATGGCGACTTCACTGGGGACCATCTTTTTATTTCCAAAGGAAGGGTTAATTCTATTTGCTTTATTTTTCATTTCATTTTTTGTTATATGTGTGGTTCTGGTTCTGTTACATGTGTGGTTCTGTTACAAGTGATACATTATGGACAAATCCTAACCCGGATTAAGTACACATAAGAATTAGGTGGAGGGTATAGTCATGTACAGGCGTACGTGAGAATCCTTCCGCTCAGTGGAGGTTCCTTGTTGGTAATATATGTTTAGCATGTTTCGTAGCGAAGACATTATTACTTTCATTGAACTGTAGAAGCTGAGTTGGCCGTAGAACCCCAACCCATCCTGGCCTTATTAGGTTGTGGTGCAGAAACTATTCAGGTGAAGACTTGGATTAGTTGTCATGCGGAGAACCACACTCAGACGAGTTTTTCTTGAGAATATTACTGGCTCATGAGCTTAATTGTGGAAAGCCGGTAATATCCAAAAGAAAAATGTAGACTCTGACGTATCAGTAGAACATGTTGTGCAGGTGATTAACTAGAACTATCCCATTTTTGGTTCTCTGACCTCATGCTCGTGACTTTGGACCTTTAAACCTATGCGTTACCATGTTTGCGTTACCATGTTTGTGTTACCATGTTTGCGTTACCATGTTTGCGCTACCATGTTTGCTTTACCATGTTTGAATATGTGGCATCCATGCATCCATGCATTCATACATTCATTAAAAAACCCATCTTTTTCCATAAAAAACATGATTTTTCCAAAAAATTTAGAGACTTTTCTTTGCAAACATTATAGGATTAAGTTATGGAAAAAAGGTATACCAAAAAGTACGGTTTCAAAGCGCCTGATGTGGAAAAACTGAGAGAGTTAGCATCTTTTGTACAAGATCCTGCCGATTTTAGGAAAAGTTATGGAAAGCTTTTGCCTATCTTGAACACTCATGTTGATGAAGGACTTCTCAAAACTCTGGTTCAGTTCTATGATCCCGTCTACCGTTGTTTTACCTTTCTAGACTACCAGTTGGTACCGACCTTGGAAGAATATGCCAATCTTTTAGGTATTCCTGTGTCTGACAAAATACCCTTCAATGGTTTCCTAAGTCACACGTCATTGCAGCAAGTATCCACATGAAAAAGTCTGAAGTAGAGAGTAATTGGACTACCAAAGGAAACCTCCCGGGTTTAACTTCACACTTCCTAGTAAAGAAAGCCTTTGATTTCATCGAAACTGGTAGCATGATAGCTTTTGAAGCCATACTAGCTTTGCTCATCTATGGGTTGGTTCTGTTTCCCAATGTCAACAACTTTGTTGATATCAATGCCATAAAGATCTTTCTGATTGGAAATCCTGTTCCGACTTTGCTTGGTGACATGTATTTCTCTGCCCATCATAGGAATCGCCAAGGCGGTGGAATCATTGTATGTTGTGCACCTTTATTGTTCAAATGGATTATTTCACACTTACCTGAGTCTCCTATTTTCACGGAAAACCGAGAAGGTTTGCGTTGGCCTCGAAGACTTATGTCTCTTACTAATAATGATATTCATTGGTATACCTTGGCTCGCTGTGGTACAGAAACCATTGATAGTTGTGGGGAGTTCGCCAACGTACCCCTAATTGGTACACAAGGAGGAATTAACTATAACCCGGTCCTAGCCCGACGACAACTCGGGTATGCAAATTCAGTTAAACCTGTTGGTCCCTCAGTGGAAGGATACTTCTACCGAGAAGGGGATAATCCTAAAAGGTTGAAAGCAAGAATGGTGAGAGCTTGGTACGACGTCCGATGGAAAGAAAAAGGTGAGGAAAGAAATTGCATTGCCATGGACGCCTACACCTGCTGGGTAAAGAGAAGAGCCAAAGAGTTTCAAATGCCTTATCCTTATGAAAAACCCATGTTTCCTGCAGTGTCTCAACGACCCAACATTCCCACTATGGAAGAATACCAAGACACTTTGGCTAAGATGAGGATAGAAAAAGATGCTTGGGAAGAAAAGTTTCGTAGAACTGATGTGGAAAATAGAAAGTTGAAGAAAAGAGTGAAAGATCACGAAGAAACTCTCTATTATCAAGATGGATGGCTCATGAGCAAAGATGAGAAGATTCGTCAGAAAGACGCTGCAATCAAGAGGTACATCAAAGAAAGCAAGAAAAATCTTGAAGGCTCAACAAGCAACGCTCCGACTCCTGATGATTGGAAGAATACTGTTGACAAGCTGAGGACTGAAAAGGCCGAATTGAAAGCTTACTATGGGAAAGAAATCATGAAGCTCAAGCTGCACAATGCATTTGGTTCTTCGTCTGATGAAGATGCTTAGGATTGTTTAGCTTTTATTTATTTATTTATCATTTGCTTTTGTAAGGAGCTACGCTCCAATGTTGTAACATTTCCCATTATTGCAATAAAAAAAATGAATGAATAAAAGATTTGTTTGTGTTCAAATGTTTGCAAGGAAATAATCTTTAAAATGTTTGGAAAAATCATAAATTTCTTTTTGCATACATCATTCTGCATATCGAGTCTGTTGTATAGAGTCTCATCTTTTGGATCTTTCTCCAATAGATCATCAAGCTGTCGCATCTCAAAGTTTCTCGACCGCGCTCACAATCAGATCACAGATACAATACTCGTTCAAACAGAAGAAGAGTAATGGAACACTCTGAACAAGAGAATAATGAGCTTCGTGGTACAGTGACCACCCTTCAGGAAAAGTTGGAAAGTCTCACTACTCTGGTTGACTCCTTAATGGCCGCACAAAATCAGCCGCCGCCACCCAACAGCCAAGCAACAGTAACATCTGAAGTCACTACTCCAGTTTCTACAGTTGCATTCGGTATTCCATCTTTCTCCATGCCAGAAGGTTGGGGCCCGCCTTTCAGCTTTGGTACAGGTTTCCGCCATAATTTCTCTGGGGTTCAAACAGCTACAACTGAAGCGCCTGCTGCACAGGGTTCGGCGTTTATTCCACATTCAGGGGTAACTTTTTCCCAAATCACTATGGCACTTTCTCAGCCCACTATGACAGTTCCGACCCCTACGGTTCACAATGTTCCTTATGATGGCAATGAGATTTATCATGATCAAGGTGATAGCACAAATCAGCGTAACCTTGTGGAAGATCTCCAAGAGCAGTTTAACAAGATGCAGTTGGAAGTTAAAGCTATCCGTAGAAAAGATTTGTTTGGAAAGAATGCCCAGGAGCTATGCTTAGTTCCCAGTGTACAAATACCTGCTAAATTCAAGGTCCTTGACTTTGAGAAGTACAAAGGTAGTTCTTGTCCACAAAGCCATCTTGTGATGTATGCTAGAAAGATGTCTACCTATGCAGATAATCATCAGTTGCTTATCCATTACTTTCAAGACAGTTTGACTGGTGCCGCACTGAAGTGGTACACAGGCTTGGATAGCACTAATATTCGAACATTCAATGACCTAGGTGAGGCCTTTGTCCGACAATACAAGTATAACTCGGATATGGCTCCAGATAGAGATCAGCTCCGATCCATGGCTCAGAAAGACCATGAAGCTTTCAAAGAGTATGCCCAATGATGGAGAGAAACTGCTGCTCAGATTAATCCACCGTTAAAAGAGAAAGAGATGACAAAGATCTTCTTGAATACTCTCAGTCCGCTTTATTATGAACGCATGATTGCTAGTGCTCCAAGTGATTTCACCGAAATGGTAAACATGGGGATGCGTCTAGAAGAAGGAGTCCGAACCGGACGTCTGACTAAAGAAGGTGGATCTTCAAGCGGAACCAAAAAGTTTGGAAGTGGTTTCCCAAAGAAGAAGGAACAAAGTGTTGACATGGTATCCCAAGGGAGGCCAAGAGGAAATGTCAATCGTCAACGACAGGTTGCTGCTATTGCACCAGTCGTTAATACAGCACCGAATCCAGGATTTACCCCGCAGTTTCAACAACAACAGCCTCGACCACAGGCTCAGCAGTTTAACAATAATCAGAATCGTGTACAAAGAGCTCCACAGTTTGATCCGATTCCGATGACTTACACAGAATTGTACCCTGCTTTGATTGAAAGAGGCCTTGTTCAAACTAAAGCACCACCATCAGTACCTGAGAAACTCCCATGGTGGTACAAAGCTGAGGTCTCATGCCCTTATCATCAAGGAGCACCTGGCCATGATCTTGAGCATTGCATAGCCTTGAAATATGAAGTTCAGAGGTTGGTTAGATCTAATCTCCTCTCTTTCAGAAATTTGAATCCTAATGTGCAAGCAAATCCACTGCCCAATCATGGAGGGCATGTTGTGAACATGGTTTACGGATGTCCTGGTCCATACCGAGTCTATAATATCAATTTCTCAAGAGCAGATTTGGTACAAATGCACGCCACTCTCTGTCGAGGGACGAGTTTTCGCCAGCATCACTATGGTTCCTGTAGCATATGTTGTGTAGATCCTCACGGATGTTCGATTGTGAGAAGATATCTCCAAGTACTGTTGGATAATGGTACTATTCAGATCTACAGAAATAGGGATGAAAATGAAGTTAACATGATAGGATGTTATCCGCATGAGCTTTTAGTCTCAGATATCAACTCGGAAATGCCTACAGTTAACATCATCGTTCCTCATTTCAACATGCCTGAGCGCATGGAAGTTACTTACAACAAGCCGAAGGTTCCTATTGCTCCTTTGATCATTTGTCTACCTGGACCTGTTCCTTATAACTCTGACAAGGCAGTTCCATACAACTACAATGCAACAATGATAAAGGATGGACAAGAAGTTCCTTTACCTACTCTTTCATCTGTCGTGAACATCGCTGATGTGATTCGAGTAACAAGAAGTGGACGTGTGTATACTCCACTACCTCCAAAGCAGCCTGTTGCTCCTGCAACCGGGCAAAATCCTGTGAATACACCAGTAGGGAATCCTGAGGAAATTCCTGTCAGTAATACACACATTGATGTTGGCCAATCCAGTGGAGCCAATGTCAATCCTGACTTTGATGAAATTTTGAAGCTTATCAAAAGAAGTGAATACAAGATTGTGGATCAGCTTATGCAGACTCCTTCGAAGATCTCAATACTTTCATTGCTTTTAAACTCAGAAGCCCACAGGGAAGCCCTGATGAATGTCTTGGATCAAGCTTTTGTAGATCATGATGTGACTGTTGATCACTTTGATGGGATAATAGCCAACATAACAGCTTGTAACAATTTAAGCTTCTGTGATGAAGAACTCCCAGAGGAGGGTAGAAATCACAATCTTGCTTTGCACATTTCTATGAACTGTCAGTCAGACTCTTTATCCAATGTGTTGGTAGACACCGGATCTTCCTTAAATGTGATGCCAAAGACGACTCTTGGTCGCTTGTCTTACCAAGGAATGCCTATGAAATTCAGTGGTGTAGTAGTCAAAACATTTGATGGATCGCGAAAATCTGTTATCGGCGAAGTCAATCTTCCCATGACAATTGGTCCACATACATTCCAAATCACCTTCCAGGTCATGGACATTCAAGCTGCTTATAGCTGTCTATTAGGACGACCATGGATCCATGAAGCAGGGGCAGTAACTTCTACGCTTCATCAAAAGTTGAAATTTGTAACAAATGGAAAATTGGTAACAATAAGTGGAGAACAAGCCTTGATGGTGAGCCATTTATCCAATTTCTCTTTTATCAGTGCTGATGATGTGGAAGGAACTCAGTTCCAAGGTCTCTCTTTAGAAGACGAATCTTCCAAGAAGAAAGCATCAATCTCTTCTTACAAAGAGGCAGTAAAAGTAGTGAAAGATGGAACTACCACTAGCTGGGGGAAAGTCGTGATCCCTACCAAGAATGAAACCAGAGCAGGTCTCTGATGTTCACCAACATTCTCAAACTGCACCAAGAAGGATGAAACCCTTCGTCCGATCAAGGAAACATTCATTAGTGGAGGATTCCTTAACCCGATTCCTCAAGAGGTTAATGTCCTTATCGAAGAATGTATCGAAGAAGGTCTACCCGATCCTGAAGAAGAATGGAAATGTTATCTCAATGACTCGGGATACATATCTCAGGAAGAACCATATCCTCCTTCGGAGAAATCTAAAGGCAAAGAAATTGAGCCTGTTCCTGCAGAAATCTGGGACACCTTGGGACAACCAAGTGGAAAATATGATTACATGGTGAAGTATACTGCACCTGAAAGTTCAAAGATTGCGATTGAGGATATCCAACCAACTGGATGGGGAGATTCCTTTGAATATAATAGTCAACTAGAAGAGGCTTATCAGCCCTGTCAATTTTCTCAGCAGCATGAAATTACTGAAGATTTCGGATTTAATGCATCTACGAAGGTTTATAATCCTGAAGATGGTTATTATCACATAAATGCCATTTTTGAAGATGAAGGGGAAGATGGCCCCGCAACTGACTCAGAAAGTGTCGCTGACAATGAGTCTCTTCATCCTGAAGACTGGGAAGAACACCCTGAAAATTCTGAAGATTGTGATTCGTCTTATGCTCTTCAAGAAGTAGAAGAAGACCGTTTCAACTCTACAAAGAACAAGGTTGACAAACCAGGACCTTCAAATCCTGCTCGACCAGCGGTCAATGTCAATACTGAAGATAATTCTGAGGAGCATTTTCTTGAATACATAATACACAGAGGAGTTCGTTGCTACTGGAAAGCTGTCGACGTTCCGAATGTTGTTCGCCGCTCAAAGTAATCACCTCGCTGTTATTTTGACCTCCTACCTTGCCCAAAGCAGAGAGATGTTTTATAGGGCTTTGCTTTTAAATGTTCCGCCCAAATAACTTTGTGTATAGGGCTTTGTTTTAAAAGTTTCCCTCTTTGTCCTGCCCAAGACAAATGAGTTTGTGTTTAGGGCTTTGTTTCAAAAATGAATCATAAATAAAGTGTCATTTTGAATTCCCTACATTATATGTTTTATTTTTGCTTTTTTTTTTCTGGAAATGGTAATCCTAAAAAACCAAAAAAAAAAAACTTTTTCAAAAAAATCTGCATACACTCCTGCATTCATAAATTTTCTGAAATAAATATAAATCACCTGTGCAGATTTACTATTGATAAACCCATTGAATGCAATAACCCTATGCCCTCTCCCAACTTTGAGTTTCCTGTGTTCGAAGCCGAAGAAGAGGAAGAAGAGGAGATCCCGGACGAGATCTCTCGATTACTTAAGCACGAGGAAAGAGCCATTCTGCCTCACAAAGAGCCTCTGGAAAAGATCAACTTGGGTTCTGCAGAAGACAAAAAAGAAGTGACCATTGGATCGCTGCTTGATGCTGATGTCAAGAGTAAGTTGACAGACCTTCTCAAAGAATATGTTGACGTGTTTGCCTGGTCCTACCAAGACATGCCTGGAATGGATACCATTATTGTTCAGCATTACTTGCCATTGAAGCCAGAATGTCCGCCAGTTAAGCAGAAATTACGAAGGACTCACCCTGATATGGCTAACAAGATCAAAGTGGAAGTTCAAAAACAGCTCGACGCAGGTTTTCTTGTCACCTCGGAGTATCCTCAATGGTTGGCCAACATAGTGCCAGTTCCGAAGAAAGATGGCAAAGTCAGAATGTGTGTTGACTACCGTGACTTGAACAAGGCCAGTCCAAAAGATGACTTTCCATTACCGCATATCGACATGCTGGTTGATAACACCGCTAAGTTCAACGTCTTTTCCTTCATGGACGGGTTCTCCGGTTATAATCAGATTAAGATGGCTCCTGAAGACATGGAGAAGACATCTTTCATCACCCCATGGGGTACCTTTTGCTAAAAAGTGATGCCATTTGGATTGAAGAATGCAGGCGCAACTTACCAAAGGGCAATGACTACTCTCTTTCATGACATGATGCATAAAGAAATTGAAGTTTATGTGGACGACATGATAGCCAAGTCCAGCACAGAAGAAGAACATATTGAATACCTTTTGAAGTTGTTTCAACGACTAAGGAAGTATCAGCTTCGCTTGAATCCTAACAAATGTACTTTTGGGGTTAGATCTGAAAAACTCTTGGGTTTCATTGTCAGCCAAAGAGGTATTGAAGTAGATCCCGACAAAGTCAGAGCTATTCAAGAGATACCTGCACCAAAGACTGAAAAGCAAGTAAGAGGATTTCTCGGACGATTGAACTATATCTCCAGATTTATCTCTCAGATAAATCCTACTTGTGGGCCAATTTTCAAGCTTCTCCGCAAAGATCAAGGGGTTGTATGGACTGAAGATTGCCAGAAAGCGTTCGACAGTATCAAAGAGTACCTGTTAGAACCACCAATATTGATTCCTCCAGTTGAAGGAAGACCATTAATCATGTACCTTACTGTGTTGGAAGAATCCATGGGTTGTATGCTTGGACAACAAGATGAAACCGGTAAGAAGGAACATGCCATCTATTACTTGAGTAAGAAATTCACAGACTGTGAGTCTCGTTACTCCATGCTCGAAAAAACATGTTGTTCTTTGGCTTGGGCTTCAAAACGTCTCCGCCAGTACATGATCAACAGTACTACTTGGTTAATCTCCAGAATGGATCCGATCAAGTACGTCTTTGAAAAGCCTGCCTTAACAGGAAGGATTGCCCGATGGCAAATGCTGTTATCTGAGTATGACATTGAATACCGTGCTCAAAAAGCAGTCAAAGGAAGCATTCTCGCCGATCATTTGGCGCATCAACCAATTAACGAATATCAATCTCTCAAGTTTGACTTTCCTGATGAAGATGTCTTGTACTTGAAGATGAAAGATTGTGACGAACCGTTACCGGAAGAAGGTCCTGATCCTGGATCAAGATGGGGCCTAATTTTTGATGGAGCAGTAAATGTTTTTGGCAATGGAATTGGGGAAGTCATCATCACTCCCAAGGGTACTCATATCCCGTTCTCCGCCAGATTGCTATTTGATTGCACCAACAACATCGCAGAATATGAAGCTTGTATCATGGGTCTCGAAGAAGCCATTGATTTAAGGATCAAGATCCTAGACATATATGGAGATTCAGCCCTCGTGATCAACCAAATCAAAGACAAATGGGAAACTTACCACCCTGGCTTGATTCCCTACAGAGATTATGCAAGACGTCTGTTGACTTTCTTCAACAAGGTTGAATTGCATCATATACCTCGAGATCAGAATCGAATGGCAGACGCCTTGGCTACTCTATCTTCCATGTTCAAAGTCAATCATTGGAATGATATGCCTAAAGTCAAAATTACACGCCTTGAAAGGCCCGCCTATGTGTTTGCAACTGAAGCAGACATCGAGGATAAACCGTGGTTCCACGACATCAAACGCTTCCTTCAAACTCAAGAGTACCCGCTTGGGGCATCAAACAAAGATAAGAAAACTCTAAGGAGACTTTCTGGCAGTTTCTTCCTGAACGGAGATGTGCTATACAAAAGAAACTTCGACATGGTTTTGCTCAGATGCGTCGATAGACACGAAGCAGACATGTTAATGTATGAAGTGCATGAAGGGTCCTTTGGAACTCATTCAAATGGGCATGCAATGTCCAAAAAGATCTTAAGAGCAGGATACTATTGGTTGACAATGGAATCTGATTGTTACAAACACGTGAAGAAATGTCATAAGTTCCAGATCTACGCAGATAAGATCCATGTGCCACCGACACTACTCAACGTTCTCTCATCTCCATGGCCTTTCTCCATGTGGGGTATCGATATGATTGGAATGATCGAACCAAAAGCTTCAAACGGTCATCGTTTCATCTTGGTAGCAATTGATTACTTCACCAAATGGGTCGAAGCAGCATCTTACGCCAATGTTACAAGACAAGTGGTTTGAGGTTTATCAAGAATAACATCATTTACCGATATGGTATTCCCAGCAAGATCATTACTGACAATGGTTCAAACTTGAACAATAAAATGATGAAAGAATTGTGTGAGGAATTCAAGATTGAGCATCATAACTCTTCTCCTTACAGACCAAAAATGAACGGCGCCGTTGAAGCCGCTAACAAGAACATTAAGAAGATCGTCCAGAAAATGGTCGTCACTTACAAAGACTGGCATGAAATGCTGCCATTTGCTTTACATGGGTACCGTACTTCAGTGCGTACTTCAACAGGGGCAACTCCCTTTTCTCTAGTATACGGCATGAAAGTTGTGCTCCCCGTAGAAGTTGAAATCCCATCAATGAGAGTCCTCATGGAAACTAAGTTATCAGAGGCTGAATGGTGTCAAAGCAGATACGATCAGTTGAATTTAATCGAAGAAAAACGTATGACTGCTCTATGCCATGGACAGTTATACCAAGCAAGGATGAAACAAGCTTTCAACAAAAAGGTTCGACCTCGTGAATTTCAAGAAGGCGACCTCGTGCTTAAAAAGATCTTGTCTTTTCAACCAGATTCTAGGGGCAAATGGTCTCCTAATTACGAAGGCCCGTATGTTGTCAAAAGAACATTTTCTGGCGGCGCCATGACTCTTGCAACCATGGATGGTGACGAACTCCCATATCCTGTGAATGCTGATGCAGTCAAGAAATACTTAATTTGTCTAAAAAATACAAAAGAACAGCTCGGTAAGTCGAAAACCCGCAAAGGGCGACTTAGACAAAAATGAGCGTCTCGGTGGACTGAAAACCCGAAAGGGCGGTCCAGGAAAAAATTAGAGACAATAAACAGAAAAAATTCATCCTGGTAGATTGAAAACCTGAAAGGGCAATCTGGGCAAAAATTAGGGATTTATGACAAAGTAACTGCATCAGTCCGTACTTCGTCACCTGAAGAGTCTGTACTTCATCAAAAGATCTTCAAAGAAATCATCACCAATTTGAAGCGACAAGCACAGTTGGAACTCAAAGTTGTTAGGGGGAATAGTGGTTATTGCTTTCAATGTAGCCTTTTCCGCATAATTACCATTTCCAACTTTTGTAAATACTCCATGGAATCACGCCTTTAGCTGATTTCCATCCTATTAAATAAATTTGAGCCTTGTGCCCATTTGTTTGCAATCTCTAATTTCTTTTAGCTTACAAAATGACGCTTTAATTGTGTTATTCACTTTTGAAAGAAAAAGAAAAAAAAAGTTTTAAATAAATTTACTTTCACTTTTTCAAATTAAAAGCGAAACTTTCCTTTGAGTTGTGAACAACAGAAGGAACATCAACAGCTATCTCCATAGGACGAAGCTCTTCTATCCCCAGTGAAGAAGGTCTTTTATCCCCAGTGAAGAAGGTCTTTTATCCCCAGTGACGAAGATCTTCCATCTCCAGTGAAAAGGTTCTTCCATCTCAATGAGAAAAACTGCTCATCTTCCCCAGAGAAGTTTAAAGCATGCAACACTATTCATCACCTGTATTATCTACACCGTGTTGAAAAAAAACATTTGCCGAGTATCGGGTTTGCGTTGCGACGTCGGTCCCTCTCCAGTATATGCTCTTTTGTCTGTCGGTATCGTCAGCATGCATGCTACATTCATGACATTCATAATTCATACATATTTCAATCATTTATGCACTCGTTCATTTTTCAATATTCACTTGTTCAGGATATATCTATCCCAAGCAAAAAAGAGAGAAAAAAAAAAGAGAGAAAGAAAAAAAGAAGAGAAAAAAGAAACAGAAAAGAAGCAGATACGGGCGTGTCATCTCTCCAAATAGATCGTCACCCATAAGCAGAAAAAACATATTCTTTCTCCAGTTCCCCACTGAGATCATTCCTCGTGGAAGAAGGTTGCTTCAGTTTCTCCTCTCCAAAACAAAGGAGAAAATCCCCAGTTGAGTTCATTCCTCATTGGGTACAAAGTCTTGTTTGACTATTTCTTTCCAATTCATTCTTGGTTAGAACCTTGTCTTTACCAGAAATTTCAAATTCCGATTCCACCAAACAGAGTCGTGAAAAACAGACAATAAGCAATAGCCTCATCAGCTGAGCAGCTTATGTCTCTTCCAAAAGATTTTTCCTCTCCAGGAAATCAATCATGAAGACCATTTGACAAATCAGGGCCTTATTACTGTTCACAAGGCTGAATAACCAGTAATTCCCCTAGCAAAGTCTCCAGGATCATTTTATCACTCGGCTGATAATTGATCATGTCTTCAAAACCACTATCACAAGGCTGGTAGTCGGTAAACCTTTTGTTCTGGTTATATTATTTAACATGTCTATCACCATGCTGATAGTCGGTAATATTAACCGAACCTTTGAAACTCTTTTTACCTTGTCAAGTCTATCACCATGCTGATAGTCGGTAATACAGTTTCATACCTTTCACCTTCGCATTATTAAACAAGTCTATCCCCGTGCTGATAGTCGATAATGTCGATAGGTAAGCTTTTCTTACAAAGCTATCATTCCCCGGTGAAACATACACTTGCTTTCCCGAAGAAAAAAAACGGAGGTCAGTTTTGATATCCCTCGGTAAAGACATCCTTGCATCATTCGCAATTTTGGTATCTTAGGTCCAAAATTCGCGTCTTCTGATATTTAAGTCTCTTCCACCCTATCAAAACGAAGATTTTCAATCTTCATGTCTCAGGTTGAAGAAACTTAAATAGGGGCATCTGTCATACCCCAATTTTTGACAAAAGTCAACTTAATTAAGATAAAGACAAAGATTATATTTAAATAAGACCTAAGTGATTAGGGTTTGATCACAAAATATTTACAAGTGATTAGGTTTTGAAAATCAAATGAAAAAAACAATATTTAAAGTATTAAAAACACGAAAAAACAAGCCAATTTAAACCTAATAAAAAGTGTATCAAATAAATATTTTTTGTGATTTTTTTTATATTCATAAAATATATATATTAAATGAGAAGCGTAAAAAAAATGAAGTAAAAATGATGAATTTTGATTGGTTAATGAATTGATTGAAGTTGTGTAAAAAACCAAACAAAACAAGTGATAAAAAGATAGGGGATGGGCCAGCCAAGGATTGAACCCACGCCCTTTTGGTTTCAAGTCCAAAAGCTTTACCAACTGAGCCACGCGCGTGGCTTGAAATGCAATTGCCTTCAGTTAGTTATGTACGAAACAAAAATTTAAAAATGAAAATGGCGCCAAGAACACCACCTTCAACCTTAATCTCCTATGATTCGTGACTTTCTCATTTCTCAATGTTTTTGAAAGTTGTAAACATGAAAATTGTTCGTTTTGATCCCAGGAACATGATGGTATCCACAAAATTCATTTATTTTAGTGTAAGATCATCAATTTATGGCTGAACACGAAGAACCCTAATTCTAACAAATCAATGTGAAATCGTGTATATGCATCAAATCAACCAATTGATTGAGGGTTAATGATCCTCATATGTGTAGAAACATGATAGCAAACTAACTTTTCATTTATGATGCATGGTTATAAGAGTTTGAGTTTCAAGGCTTACCTCTTAAAAGTTCACAAAACTGTAAATTTAATTCTTGCCTGGAGTGTTTCCAGATGTGATTTGATGATCCTATGAGCTTCCTTGAGTGTCCTTGAGTGTATTCCAACTCCTAACTTGCTTTGAAAGCTTCTGAATTGTTCCACACAAACCAACTTGCAGATGCCTGGTTTTTGAATGAGGAAACTTGAATGGCACGATACCAGAAGTGTTTTTATGATTTGGATGAGTTCTATATGATGTATATGAGGTGTTGGAAGTGGAAATTTGATGGATGCACGAGTGGATTTTATTTTGGCAAGTTTTGGCTCACTTTGTGCATATATGGAGGTTGAATGGTGATTTTGAGTTTTGGGTGTTTTTGAGAGGTGTGAATGGTTCAAATAACTTCCAAATGATGTTTATGAAGTGTTAGAACCAACACTTTGGCCATAACTTCAAGGATGTGGAAATTGGTATTTCTACCTCTTTGAAAATTTAAGAAACTTGTAACTTAAGAAAGAAAGAGAAAACCAATTCTTTGAAAGATTTTGGTGTGATTTTGAATGTGATTTTGATCTCTATTTATAGGCCAAGAAATATGATGACAAGGCTTTGCAAGTTGGCTTTGCAATAAGTGTTTTGACTTAAGAGATAAAATAGAATATTTTCATTTAATGCTTTAGGTTAAAAATCTAAACCATGGTTAAAAAAATCAAGTGCCATAATATTCTCTCCAATCTAATCTTTTATGATAAGAATTTTGCTTGCATCACTTTATTTGGTCATTGCTTGCATCATTTGCCAAAAAGTGTTCATACTTTGTGAAAATGGTTTGAAATTCAAGCTTAAGGACCTCTAATGACAAAATTCAAAACCATAGCTCCACTCCATATTTTTTCATGCTCTTGGACATTTTGGAAAACTCTTGTTATGTACTTCAAATCCCTAGTTGAAAGCTTCTTCAATATCTTTAAGGAAATGGGTGAAAAAGATCCATGAACTTTGGAAAAAATGAAGTTTTTAGTGATTTTTTCAAAAGATACCAACTTTGAAGTTCCATATCTCTTAAATGGTTAATCTTATGGAAAAAATTATAAGTGACAAATTTGTTCGTTGGATCAAAATCTACAACTTTCATGTTGGAAGTTTTTTTCAGTTTGTAGGTGAAATTTTGAGATATTCCCTTCCAAAGTTTGGTAAAAATCATTGAAAACACTTAGAAATTTTTCTAAGTATGAAAAGTCAAACTTTTGACTTTTTGATTCTTGATTCATTTTCTGGATTTTCCCTGATAAAATGACTTCAAATATCATATATTGATGATTTAAAACTTCAAAAGTCATGGTTGACCAAAATTTTCAAAAAGTCAATGGCGATCTTGTACAATTGACTTTTTCAAAGGAATCGCGTTTCTGGAGATTTCAAATGAACCAAGCTATCCTCACCAAATGAATGGTATGAATGGATCATATTGAGGTATTGGAGGATCTTGATCCATGATTTGAGTTGTGGCACCATGTCCTGATTAAAAAGTCAGTTGTTCAGATCAATTAGGTCAAAAATCCTAATTGTGGACCTGATGAAATTGATGACTGTGGATCTTGAATTGAGACACAATTTCCATTGGATATTGTTATAGGGATTATTTTAATATGATTGAATCCTTTGAGTGGTGCCTTGGAGCTTTTTAGGGTTTCCCAAATGTGATCCCTGATTTCAGTCCCTGATAGTTCAAAACCCTAGTCTGATGACTTGAAATTTCACTGTTGATCAATCTCTATGTGGGAGATTGTCATACCCCAATTTTTGACCTAAGATACCACCTCATATCATTTGCATATGCATCATTTGCATCTCTAACAAATTGCATAGTTTGTGTTTGCTACTTGTGACTCAGCAGGATTTAATCAGAGATCACTCATCAGTGCAAGAAACAGTCAATTAGGGTTTTGTTCTCCCTTCATCTCAAATGAATCATCTTCATCTACAATCAATATTTGGTCCTCAGAGATTCATTTCAACAAGCTCAAAGGCTCTGAATCGACTGAATTAGGGTTTTGACTGAAGACAACATACTCTTGACTTTTGCTCAGAATTTGATCTAATTACTTGGGACATGACCTCAAGACCCCAAGTGCATCATTTTGACCTAATCCATTGGCTCAGAACATCTCTTATACAAGGAATGATTAACACTGAAATTTCAAATCATCAGATTAGGGTTTTGAACTATCAGGGACTGAAATCAGGGATCACATTTGGGAAACCCTAAAAACCCCCAAGAAGTCAATCAAAGGTTTCAATCATCTTCAAATAATCCCTATGACAATATCCAATGGAAATTGCATCTCAATTTAAGATCCACAGTCATCAATTTCATCAGGTCGACAATCATCTTCTTTTTAATCAGGACATGGTGCCACAACTCAAACCATGGCTCAATATCCTCTAATGCTTCAATGTGATCCATTCATACCATTCATTTGGTGAGGATAGCCTGTTTCATTTGAAATCTTCAGAAACGCGATTCGTCTGAAAAAGTCAACTGTACAAGATCACCATTGACTTTTGGGGAATTTTGGTCAACCATGACTTTTGAAGTTTTGAATCATCAATATATGATATATGAAGTCATTTGATCAAGAAAAATCAAGAAAATCAATCAAGAATCAAAAAGTCAAAGTTTGACTTTTATACTTAGAAAAATTTTCTAAGTGTTTTTCAATGGTTTTTTCAAAACTTTGGAAGGGAATAACTCAAAATTTCACCTACAAACTGAAAAAAACTTCCAACATGAAAGTTGTAGATTTTGATCCAATGAACAACTTTGACACATATAATTTTTTTCCATAAGATCAACCATTTAAGAGATATGGAGCTTCAAAGTTGGAACTTTATGAAAATTTCACTTAAAACTTCATTTTCTTCAAAGTTCATGGATCTTTTTCACCCACTTCCTTAAAGGTCTTGAAGAAACTTTCAACTAGGGTTTTGAAGTGTGTAACGTGAGCTTTCCAAAATGTCCAAGAGCATGAAAAAATATGGAGTGCAGCCATGGTTTTGAATTTTGACATTAGTGAACTTTTCACTTGAAATTTCATGCCATTTTCACTAAGTTATGAACCAATTTGCCAAATGATCCAAGTAATGATACATAAAGGCAATAATTGGAAGATATTTTCTGATTTGAGACAGATGGGAAAGAGATAAGAAGCATAGCCAATTTTAACCATGGTTTGGTAACTTTAACCATATGCATTTAATGGTAAGATTCCTTTCTATCCCTTAAGTGCCAAATCACCAATTCTTGATCAACTTGCAAAGGTCTGAGTTCAGATATCTTGGCCTATAAATAGAGGTCCAAACTCCATTCAAAATCACACCAAAACCTCACAAATTATAGGTTTTCTCTTTCTTTCTTGAATTGCAAGTTTTAAGTTTCAAAGAGAGGTAGAAAACTCAACCTCCAAACCCTTGAAGTTATGGCCAAAGTGATGGTTCTAGCAACTCATAAACATCATATGGGATGTGTTTGAACCACTCACACACCCCAAATCACCCCAAAACTCAGAATCATCATCTCACCTCTATATGAACATGAAATGAACCTTATCATGCCAAAATCCATTCTAGCTCATCTCTGTCCAAACTATCACTTCTAACATCATCCATATATCACATATGAACTATACAATCCATCACATATAGCCAAAAACTTCAGAATCATCAAGCTCGATTCAAACTTGGTTCTACTGCAGATCGGGTTCCATACTTTGATCCAGATGTTTTCAATCCATCCCAAGCATTCAGACACCTTCCCTAAGGTCCATTGAAGCTATCCAGATCATCAAACAACTTCTGTAACACCCCTATTGCAGAATTCGATTCTCACTTTTGCCGTTTTTGAAGGTAAGCTACTTGAACTTCAAACTCCATGAATCATGCATCATAAATGAAATATGAACATACCATCTTATTTCTGCACTATTTTTCTTCTTTTTTTACACAAACTTCATCATTTAATTTAACCAATCAAATTAATTCATTTTTACTTCATTTTTTAAACACTATTCATTTAATATATATATTTTATGAATACCAAAAAAAATCATCAAAAAATATTTATTTGATACATTTTTAAATAGGTTTAAACTGACTCATTTTTAAGTGTTTTTAAATACTTTAAATATTGTTTTTTTTCATTTCATTTTCAAACTTAATCTCTTGTAAATATTTTTGAGCAAACCCTAATCATCTAAGTGTTAATTAAGTATAATCTTTTTGTTTATCTTGATTAATTTGACTTCTTTCAAAATTCAAATCGTTTTAAACAAGCGATCGCGATTCTTTTCAAAGACGATAAACCATTCTCTTTTTTGATTTTTTTTCAAAGCAAAACTATTGATTAAATCTTTTTAACTGATCAATTGATTTTCAAAACGATGTGGGCCTCTCGAATATTAGAGAGTATAAGTCCCTTTCCTCTTTCTTTTTACAGTTTTTCTTTGTACAGAAAACTCTTTCAAAACAATACTTTTCAAACTTTTTTCAAAACAACAAACGACGCGTCTGTAAATAAAACAATCAACCATGTTTTATAAAATAAAACATGGGCCTCCACATAGGTATAAGTCCCATTCCTGTACATGAAATTAGGTATTTCATTGTACACCTTTTGTACATATCTCGATCAATTTGTTTTTTAACTTTGAATAACAAATCAAAAATGAAGGTTTTCTTTAAATCTTCCCAAAAAAATACCATGGGCCTCCATGTAGGTATAAGTCCCAAGCCTCTTGTAAATACCTGTTTACATAGCTTTGAATAAACTCAAATGGGTCTCTCCCCGAGTATGAGTCCCGAGCCCCGTGTATACAAATGGATCATGCTTACAGTTATATTTCCTTCATAAACTCCATTATATACACACACTTTGTCATATATATATGTGCTTGTTCATACTTGTTCATATCTGTTCATATAACTGTTCATACTTGTTCATGTACGTGTTCATATTTGTTCGTACTTGTTCATACTTGTGATTGTGTTATATATGCTTGTTCAACTTAGTACAACACTAGGTTCCCCATAGCCTCCTATTGGGCTTCGTGCAAAGAATCTCCCTAGTTTAGGTTAGGACATAGAGTATGGTTTCCCGGTGAAATCGCTCTAAGAGCTCAAACCAACTATACCATGCCTCCCCTTGGGCTTTGTACAAACGAGTGACCCTCCCATAGCCTCCTCTTGGGCTTACAATGCAAGGACCCTGGATTGTCCCTCCCATAGCCTCCTCTTGGGCTTACAATGCAAGGACCCTCGGATAGCCTCCTCTTGGGCTTCGTACAAGGACCCACGGGCTTCTTATAAGCATCCCCAATATCCAAATCAAAATACCCTAGGAGATTAGACATTTATCATCTCTATGATAGGAGTATCTCTTCTATATCATCACAAACAATCAATCAATCAAACTTTTTTGCCACAAGTCTGGCTAATCAATCAAATTTCTTTTTGCCACAAGGCTGGCTAATCAATCAAACCGTTTTACCACCGTACTGGCTGATTAATCAAAGTTTTTGTCACAAGGCTGACTTCATTGAAACTTTTGCCACGAGGCTGGCTGATTAATCAAAACTTTTTGTCACAAGGCTGACTTCATTGAAAGTTTTTGCCACAAGGCTGGTTAAACAACAAAAACATCTTTATCATTCTAAGCGCCATAAGTGGCATAGCCCAGGGCTTATAATGAAAACATTTTCAAACAAAAAATCAAACAGATGTATGTGATGATATAGATTAGATACATCGAGCATTTAGATGACATTTGTCTCTTTTCCTTTGCTTCCACTAGCATAAGTGGGAACTACGATTGCTCTGACTTTCTCAACATCCCTTTGAGAATACGTAGGCACAAGGTCGATCCTTGGCGAGCAAAACAAAACAAAAAAACCATTCAAACCTTAGCACCCGTAGACCCCGAGCTACAGATGCTCTGATTCCCTCTAAGGGATATGTATGCAGAGGATCGCGATGATCTTTGCGAGCATAATCAAACAAACACCTTAGGTCCCACCTATTTCACAAGAACCTCTCAATAACATGGAATGAAAAACAAAGCAAAGAAACCTATAGAGTACTATAGATACGTTGGGTGCTAATACCTTCCCTTCGTATAACCAACCCTCTTACCCAAAGATCTCTCCCCCCACTTTTAGGTTATTGCAGCTTTTTTCCTTTTCCTACTTTGGAAATAATAAAAAGTTTGGTCCGTACAAAAGAAAAATCATTTTTTGAGCACTCGAGCCCAAAGAAGGCATCAGGTGTCTCATATCGAAAAAAGACATACGATTTTTCCCCGCGACAGAGATGTATTAAGCCAAATGATTAGGTCAAGATGATGCATTTGGGATCTTGAGGTCATGTCCTAAGCCATTAGGTCAAATTCTGAGAAAAAGTCAGGAGTTTGTTGTCTTTATTCAAAACCCTAATTTGGTTGATTCAAAGCCTTTGAGCTTATTGTAATGAATCTTTGAGGACCAAATGTTGATTGTTTATGAAGATGGTTCATTTCATATGAAGGGAGAACAAAACCCTAATTGATTGTTACTTGTACTAATGAGTGATTTTTTGATTAAACCCTGCTGAGTCACAAGTAGCAAACACAAGCTATGCAATTTGCTAGAGATGCAAATGATGCATATGCAAATGATATGAGGGTGTATCTTAGGTCAAAAATTGGGGTATGACAGATGCCCCTATTTAAGTTTCTTCAACCTGAGATATGAAGATTGAAAATCTTCGTTTTGATAGGGTGGAAGAGACTTAAATATCAGAAGACGCAAATTTTGGACCTAAGATACCAAAATTGCGAATGATGCAAGGATATCTTTACCGAGGGGATATCAAGACCTGATTCCACTGGGGACAAGAGATCGGGAAGGATGTCTCAATCCGTTTTAGGAAGAAAATCTGTTTTATCAGGAAAGCAAGTGTATGCTTCACCAGGGAATGATAGCTTTGTAAGAAAAGCTTACCTATCGACATTACCGACTATCAGCTTAGTGATAGACTTGACAAAGAATAATGCGAAGGTAAAAGATATGAAACTGTATTACCGACTATCAGCATGGTGATAGACTTGACATGGTAAAAAGAGTTTCAAAGGTTCGGTTAATATTACCGACTATCAGCATTGTGATAGACATGATAAAGTAATATAACCAGAACAAAAGGTTACCGACTACCAGCCTCGTGATAGCGGTTCTGAAGACATGATCAATTATGAGCCAAGTGATAAAATGATTATGGAGACTTTGCTAGGGAAATTACTGGTTTTTCAGTCTTGTGAGCAGTAATAAGGCCCTGATTGTCACATGGTCTTCATGATTGATTTCCTTGAGAGGAAAAAATCTTTTGAAAGAGAAATAAGCTGCTCGAATGACGAGGCTATTGCTTATTATCTATTTTTCACGACTCTATTTGGGGAATCGAAATTTGAATCTTTGGTAAAGACAAGGTTCTATCCAAGAATGAACTGGAAAGAAACGGTCAAACAAAACTTTGTACCCGTGAGGAATGAACTCAACTGGGGATTTTCTCCTTCGTTTTGGAGAGGAGAAACTGAAGCAACCTTCTTCCACGAGGAATGATCTCAGTGGGGAACTAGAGAAAGAAGATGTTCTTTCTGCTTATGGGTGACAACCTACTGGAGGGATGACACGTCCGTACTTGTTTTTTTTTGGGATAGATACATCCTAAACAAGCAAATATTGAAAAATGCAAGAATGCGTAAATGATGCAAATATGTATGAATGATGAATGTCATGAATGTCACATGCATGCTGACGATACTGACAGACAAATAAGTATATACTGGGGAAGGAGCAACGCCGCAATACAACCAGATACTCGGCAAATGTTTATCAACATAGTGCAGATAACACGGGTGATGAATGGTGTTGTATGCTTTAGACTTCTCTGGGGAAGATTATTATCTTTTCTTCTTCACTGGAGATGAAAGAACTTCTTCACTAGGGATAAAAGAACTTTTTCTACCGTGAGGGGTAATTGGTTTTAGGAATTATTTTTGGGAAAAGAATACCGTTGTCTCATGATCTCTTTTGAGGAAGAGAACAACTCTCAGGGAGAATCCTTTTGTTCATCCTATGGAGACAGCTGTTGATGTTTCCCTCTGTTGTTCACAACTCAAAGGAAAGTTTTGCTTTTATTTTGAAAAAGAAAAGTAAATTCATTTAAAACTTTTTTTTCTTTTTTTTTCTTTCAAAAGTGAATAACACAATTAAAGCGTCATTTTGCAAGCTAGAAGAAATCAAGAATTGCAAATAAATGGGCACAAGGCTCAAATTTATTTAATAGGATGGTAATCAGCTAAAGGCGTGATTCCATGGAGTATTTACAAGAGTTGGAAATGGTAATTATGCGGAAAAGGCTACATTGAAAGCAATAACCACTATTCTCCCTAACAACTTTGAGTTCCAACTGTGCTTGTCGCTTCAGATTGGCGATGATTTGATTGAAGATCCATTGATGAAAAAGACTCGTCAGGTGACGAAGTACGGACTGATGCAGTTACTTTGTCACAAATCCTTAGTTTTTGCCTAGATTACCCTTTCAGGTTTTCAATCTACCATGATGAATTTTTCTGTTTATTGTCTCTAATTTTTTCCTGGACTGCCCTTTCGGGTTTTCAGTCCACTGAGACGCTCATTTTTGCCTAAGTCGCCCTTTGCGGGTTTTCAACTTACCGAGCTATTCTTTTTGTCTCTCTTTTTTTTCTCTTCTTTTTTTTAATTTTTTAGACAAAGTATTTCTTGACTGCATCAGCATTCACAGGATGTGGGAGTTCATCACCATCCATGGTTGCAAGAGTCATGGCGCCGCTAGAAAATGTTCTTTTGACAACATACGGGCCTTCGTAATTAGGAGACCATTTGCCCCTAGAATCCGGTTGAAAAGAGAAGATCTTTTTAAGCACGAGGTCGCCTTCTTGAAATTCACTAGGTCGAACCTTTTTGTTGAAGGCCTGCTTCATCCTTTCTTGGTATACCTGTCCATGGCATGGGGAAGTCATACGTTTTTCTTCGATTAAGTTCAACTGATCGTATCTTCTTTGACACCATTAAACTTTTGATAACTTAGTCTCCATGAGGACTCTTATTGATGGTATTTCAACTTCTACAAGGAGCACAACTTCCATGGCGTATACTAGAGAGAAAGGGGTTGCCCCTGTTGAAGTACGCACTGAAGTACGGTACCCATGTAAAGCAAATGGCAGCATTTCATGCCAGTCTTTATAAGTGACGACGATTTTCTGGACGATCTTCTTAATGTTCTTGTTGGCGGCTTCGACGACGCCATTCATTTTTGGTCTGTAAGGAGAAGAGTTATGATGCTCAATCTTGAATTCCTCACACAATTCTTTCATCATTTTGTTGTTTAAGTTTGAACCATTGTAAGTAATGATCTTGCTGGGAACACCATATCAGCAAATGATGTTATTCTTGATAAACCTCACAACCACTTGTCTTGTAACATTGGCGTAAGATGCTGCTTCAACCCATTTGGTGAAGTAATCAATAGCCACCAAGATGAAATGATGACCGTTTGAAGCTTTCGGTTCAATCATTCCGATCATGTCGATACCCCACATGGAGAAAGGCCATGGATATGAGAGAACGCTGAGTAGAGTCAGTGGCACATGGATCTTATCTGCGTAGATATGGCACTTGTGACATCTCTTCAAGTGTTTATAACAATCAGATTCTATTGTCAACCAATAGTATCCTGCTCTTAATATCTTCTTGGACATTGCATGCCCATTTGAATGGGTTCCAAAGGACCCTTCATGCATTAACATGTTTGCTTCGTGTCTGTCCACGCATCTGAGCAAAACCATGTCGAAGTTTCTTTTGTATAGCACATCTCCGTTCAGGAAGAAGCTTCCAGAAAGCCTCCTTAGAGTTTTCTTATCTTTGTTTGATGCCCCAAGCGGGTACTCTTGAGTTTGAAGGCAGCATTTGATTTCGTGGAACCACGGTTTACCATCGATGACTGCTTCAGTTGCAAATACATAGGCGGGTCTTTCAAGGCGCATAATTCTGACTTTAGGCATATCATTCCAATGACTGACTTTGAACATGGAAGATAGAGTAGCCAAGGCGTCTGCCATTCGATTCTGATCTCGAGGTATATGATGCAATTCAACCTCGTTGAAGAAAGTCAACAAACGTCTTGCATAATATCTGTAAGGAATCAAGCCAGGGTGGTAAGTTTCCCACTTGTTTTTAATTTGGTTGATCACAAGGGCTGAATCTCCATATATGTTTAGGATCTTGATCCTTAAGTCAATGGCTTCTTCGAGACCCATGATACAAGCTTCATATTCTGCAGCATTGTTGGTGCAATCAAATAGCAATCTGGCGGAGAATGGAATATGAGTACCCTTGGGAGTGATGATGACTGCCTCAATTCCATTGCCAAAAGCATTAACTGCTCCATCAAAAATTAGGCCCCATCTTGATCCAGAATCAGGACCTTCTTCAAGTAATGGATTGTCACAATCTTTCATCTTCAAGTACATGACATCTTCGTCAGGAAAGTCAAACTTGAGAGATTGATATTCATTAATTGGTTGATGCACCAAGTGATCGGCGAGAATGCTTCCTTTGACTGCTTTTTGAGCACGGTACTCGATGTCATACTCGGATAACAGCATTTGCCATCAGGCAATTCTTCCTGTTAAGGCAGGCTTTTCAAAGACGTACTTGATTGGATCCATTTTGGAGATTAACCAATTAGTATTGTTGATCATGTATTGGCGGAGACGTTTTGAAGCCCAAGCCAAAGCGCAACATGTTTTTTCGAGCATGGAGTAACGAGACTCACAATCAGTGAATTTCTTACTCAGGTAATAGATGGCATGCTCCTTCTTACCAGTTTCATCTTGCTGTCCAAGCATACAACCCATGGATTCTTCCAACACGGTATGGTACATGATTAGTGGTCTTCCTTCAATCGGAGGAATCAATATTGGTGGTTCTAACAGGTATTCCTTGATACTATCGAACTTTTTCTGGAAATCTTCAGTTCATACAACCCCTTGATCTTTGCGGAGAAGCTTGAAAATTGGCCCACAAGTAGCAGTCATTTGAGAGATAAATCTGGAGATATAGTTTAATCATCCGAGAAATCCTCTTACTTGCTTTTCAGTTTTTGGTGCAGGCATCTCTTGAATAGCTCTGACTTTATCGGGATCTACTTCGATACCTCTTTGGCTGACAATGAAACCCAAGAGTTTTCCAGATCTAACCCCAAAAGTACATTTGTTGTTCTTTGGATTCAAGCAAAGCTGATATTTCCTTAGTCGTTGAAACAACTTCAAAAGGTATTCAATATGTTGTTCTTCTGTGCTGGACTTGGCTATCATGTCGTCCACATAAACTTCAATTTCTTTATGCATCATGTCATGAAAGAGAGTAGTCATTGCCCTTTGGTAAGTTGCGCCTGCATTCTTTAATCCAAACGGCGTCACTTTGTAGCAAAAGGTACCCCATGGGGTGATGAAAGATGTCTTTTCCATGTCTTCGGGAGCCATCTTGATTTGATTATAACCGGAGAACCCGTCCATGAAGGAAAAGACGTTGAACTTAGCGGTGTTATCGACCATCATGTCGATATGTGGTAATGGAAAGTCATCTTTTGGACTGGCCTTGTTCAAGTCACGGTAGTCAACACACATTCTGACTTTGCCATCTTTCTTCGGAACTGGCACTATGTTGACCAACCATTGAGGATACTCAGAGGTGACAAGAAAACCTGCATCGAGTTGCTTTCGAACTTCCATTTTGATCTTGTTAGCCATATCAGGGTGAGTCCTTCGTAATTTCTTCTTAACTGGAGGACATTCTGGCTTCAATGGCAAGTAATGCTGAACAATATTGGTATCCAACCCAGGCATGTCTTGGTAGGACCAAGCAAACACGTCAACATATTCCTTGAGAAGATCTATCAGCTTACTCTTGATATCAACATCAAGCAACGATCCAATGGTCACTTCTTTTTTTCTTCTTCAGAACCCAAGTTGATTCTTTCTAAAGGCTCTTTGTGAGGCAGAATGGCTCTTTCCTCGTGCTTAAGTAATCGAGAGATCTCGTCGGGGATCTCCTCTTCTTCCTCTTCTTCAGCTTCGAACACAGGAAACTCAAAGTTGGGAGAGGGCATAGGGTTATTGCATTAAATGGGTTTATCAATAGTAAATCTGCAC
Organism: Vicia villosa; assembly: GCF_029867415.1. NCBI lineage: Eukaryota > Viridiplantae > Streptophyta > Magnoliopsida > Fabales > Fabaceae > Vicia > Vicia villosa. The sequence goes on from NW_026705186.1 coordinate 150,665, forward strand.
ATATGATTTATGTTTGTTTTAGAAAAAACTATGAATGCAACAATGTATGCAGATTTTTTTTGAAAAATTTTTTTTTTTGGTTTTTAGGATTACCATTTCCAGAAAAAAAGCAAAAAATAAAACACATAGTGTAGGGTATTCAAAATGACACTTTATTTATGATTCATTTTTGAAACAAAGCCATAAACACAAACTCATTTGTCTTGGGCAGGACAAAGAGGGAAACTTTTAAAACGAATCCCTATACACAAACTTATTCCGGCAAAATATTTAAAAGAAAGCCCTATAAAACATCTCTCTGCTTTGGGCCAGGAAGGAGGTCAAAATAACAGCGAGGTGATTACTTTGAGCGGTGAACAACATTTGGAACGTCGATAGCCTTCCAATAGCAACAAACTCCTCTGTGTATTATGTATTCTGGCAGACTTTTCTCAGAATCATCTTCAGTGATGACATTGACCGTTGGTCGAGCAGTATTTGAAGGTTATGATTTGTCAACCTTGTACTTTGTAGTGCTGAGACGATCTTCTTCTTCTTCTTGAAGAGCATAAGATGAGTCATATGTATTCTTAAGAGGCACATGCTCTGGATCTTCAAGATATAATTACCAATCTTTGGGATGAAGAGACTCATTGTCACAGATAGTTTCCAAGTCAATTACGGGGCCATCTTCCCCATCATCTTCAAAAATGGCGTTTATGTGAGGATAAACGTCTTCAAAGTTATCAACTTTGGTAGATGCGTTGAAGCTGAAATCTTTAGTAATTTCAGGCTGCTGTGAAAGTTGAGAGAACCTGTAGGCCTCTTCAGGTTGATTGTTATATTCAAAGGGATCTCCCCATCTAGTTGGTTGGATGTCTTCAATCGAAATCTTTGAACTTTCAGGTGCAGTATATTTCACCATATAATCATACTTGCCACTTGGTTGTCCCAAGGTATCCCAAACCTCTGCACAAATGATCATTATTTCAGGAAAAGGAAAGATATATGCAGACATGTAATCGTTCAGATTATGGAAAGGAATGAAAACATTTTTTTTTAAGGTTTTTGTGTTACCACTTTCCAGAAAAAGCAAAAAGATAAAAAACATTTATATGCAGAAACAAAATGACTTTTATTGATGATTTTAATGTTTAAAACAAACAGAAAACTGCCCCAACAACTTCACTTTCATCTTGGGCAGAATGAAAGGATTTTGAAAAACATAAAAGCAAATTACTTTGAGACATGAGTACACTCAGGAATGTCAATGATGATCCAGTTCTTAATCATCTTTCCATGGGTCACAAAGTTTGGCACTTCTGGCTCTGGTTCGTCTCCAACAATAGCATCCACCTCTGGAAGAGTTGGGTATAGGAACCCAGCACTATGAAACATCTCTTGATAAGGACGAAAAGCAGATTCAGACTTCATCACAGACTTGTCTGAGGCAGAAAATCCCAGACCAGATCTATTCCTGTTCTCTTGTAGACTCACCACTTGTCCCCAGACTCCTGAATGTCCATTCTGAACCACCAGTTGAGCATCTTTGAAGGAGGCAATGGAAGCTTCATCCTTTTTGAATTCATCATTAACAGACAGGGCTTGGAATGCAGTTCCAATGACCACTTCATCAGCTTCTATGGTACGGAACGAAGAGAGATGACTAATCAGCAAAGCTTGTTCTCCATTCACAACGACCATCTTTCCATCTTTCACAAATTTCAACTTTTGGTGAAGAGTTGAAGTGACTGCCCCAGCCTCATGGATCCACGGGCGTCCCAATAAGCAACTGTATGCAGGGAAAATATCCATCACTTGAAACGTAACCTTGAGGACAAATGGTCCAATACCAATAGGCAAATCAACCTTTCCGACCACTGATTTCTTCGACCCATCAAAAGCCTTGACAATCACATTGCTAAATCTCATTGGTGTGCCACCATAAGATAACTTAGCAAGAGTGGATTTCGGCATGACATTCAGAGATGATCCAGTATCGATCAACACATTGGACATTGAGTCCTCTTTGCAATTGGCAGAGATATGCAAAGCCAAATTATGATTTCTTCCTTCCTCAGGCAAATCTTCATCACTGAAGCTCAAATTGTTACATGCAGTGATATTGCTCACAACCCCATTAAACTGATCCAGCGTCACATCATGATCCACAAAGGCTTGATCAAGTATTTTCATCAGAGAATCCCTTTGAGCAGGAGAATTCGCCAGCAGCTCCATTATAGAGATCTTGTACGGAGTGCGATGCAGCTGATCCACGATCTTATAATCACTCATCTTGATAAGCTTCAAAATCTCATCCATCTCCTTTCCTGAAGATGACCCAGCATTCACTTTTGTCACATCATTATTGTTCACAGGCACTTGAGTAGAATTCCTCTGGACATCCACAACTGTTTGGGGCTGAGTAAAAACTCGTCCACTTCTAGTCACTCTACTGACATCTGCTATATTCTCAACAGAAGACAGAGGCTTAATCTCAACTTCTTTTCCAGCTTCCAGCATGGTGGCATTGTATCTGTAAGGTACAGCTTTATCAGAACTATAAGGTACAGATCCAGGCAAACATATCACAAGAGGTTCCACAGCAGCTTTGCCATAATAACCAATCTCTACACATTCCGGGATTTCAAAGCATGGTTCAATCACATTGACATCATCTTCATCTCTATCCCTCAGAATCTCAATGAGCCTTTGATCTATCATTTCTTGCAAGTCTCTTCTCACAATGTAACATCCTCGGGGGTTGACTGAACAAACCCTACAAGCAGCATGATTATGCTCATAATGACTATATTCACACAGAGTGGCATGCATCTCTACCAATGATCCTCTGATGTGTTCCACACGATAAATCTTATACTTCCCAGGGCATCCATATACCATATTCACGGCAGACGCTTCATGAGTTGGCAACGGATTGTTCTTCACATTTGGACCAATATCACGGAAAGAGAGCATTCCAGAACGGACCAATCTTTGAACTTCATTCTTCAGGGCCCAACAGTTTTCCAAATCATGCCCAGAAGCATTCTGATGATAAGCGCAAGTGGCATCAGCTTTGTACCACCAAGGGAGTTTCTCTGGCACAGGAGGGGGTTACCTTGGTTGAACCAGCTTCTTATGAATTAGAGCGGGATATAGTTCAGTATACGTCATAGGGATAGGATCAATATTAATCCGAGGGTACGGATTCCGCCTTGCTGGTTGTTGACTAACAGGAGCTACAGGCACTGAATTCAAAACAGGAGTCACTGACGCCACTTGTTGAGATTGATTCCTGAATCGACTATTCCTCCCATGAGAAACAGCATTAGCATCTAATTCTTTCTTCTTCTGGAGTGAAGAACCATACTTCTTCGCACCACCAGATGAATTGTCATTTCGAACCAAACGACCTTCTCGCACAGCTTCTTCCAATCTGACACCCATACCCACCATTTCGGTGAAGTCTACTGGAGCACTTGCAATCATCTTTTCATAGTAAAACGGACCAAGAGTGTAACACCCCATAATTTCAGTTTATTAATTAATTTGGATTTAAATTAAATAATTGGAATTTTAGTATTTTTATTGGGAATTATTTGGAAAATGATGAGTTATTGGCATTGGGCCTAGAGTGGTGATTAGCAGAAGAGGGGGTGTTGACTAAGCAAGCCCATTATAATATTTATTTTATTTTATTTTTCATAAAATAAGGAATTTGGAAAAGAGGAAGTGGAAGCACTAGTGACAGAGTCTGAGGAAAAGAAGAACACGTGAAAGTGAGAAGAGCCAAAGGGGGAGAAGAACTTCGAAGATTCGACTCTGAGGTAAGGGGGGATTCTTCGGGTTAGTATTCCTTATGTGATTGTAGGTAGTATGATTGATTAGGATTGTTATCTAGTTCAATCGTACGTGTCGGGTCTGGGATTTTGTTAGGTTTTGATGAAATTGTGTGAATTACATGGTTCTGTTAATGCTCAGGTTATATGTTGTTAATACTTGTATAAAACTTGTCTGAATTATGTGATGATGTGAAAATTGATGGTATTTGTGTGCTATGTTCGTATGTACCTGAAATTGGGGGAATGGGATAAGGTAAATGCTGTCAAAATGGTGAATTTGGCTGTGCAGGTACGTAGGAACCGGTTCCCATGTGGGACGAACCGGTTCCCCCTTGTAAAAACAGAGAAATATGGATTCTGGGTAGCTGGGAACCGGTTCCCATGTAGGGACAACCCGGTTCCCCATAGTAAAAATCCGAGACGTGACTTTGAAGCTGCCAGGAACCGGTTCCCACGTAGGGACAACCCCGTTCCTGCAGCACTTTTTCTAAAAATGTTTTATCTTTGAAACTCATAACTTTTGATCTGAGTATCCGATTTATGTGCCGTTTTGGGCGTTGCGGAGCTAATGAGATGCTTTATCTGATGAATTGATAAAATGGGCAATAGCCAACTTTACTTTTAAACTCGATTTAATTATTAATGAATTGAAAGATAGTATATGTATATGTGCTTATATATATGACTATTGATGCATGTATTTGTGTTGGTGATGAGATTGTGATATCCATTGAGTGATGTTAGTATATAACATGTCGTAGATGATATATGTTTTGTGATTATGTTGTTGGTTTGCTTTGACAATTTGTTACATTGTGTGCAATGATGATGGGTATAACGATGTTTGATCGTGGTGATGATTGGTGATTGTGAATATTAATATATTGTTAATATTAGTATGTCGGTTATGGTGGCAATTAACATTAATATGATGTGTATGTTAATTGTGAGGATGTAGTGTACATATGTGAATGATTGTATATGTATGATGATGATGATTGATGATTGTGAATATTAATATGTTGTTAATATTAATATGTTGGCTATGGTGGCAATTAACATTAATATGATGTGTATGTTAATTGTGATGATGTGATGTATGAATGTGAATGATTGAATGATGCTTATACATGTACATACTTGTTGTGACCTTATTGGTAAGAGGTGTTAAGCGATGTTAAGCATCGGAATGATGATGATGTATGAAGATGTAAGTATGTGTCATGTGTGCATTATTCATAAATCATTTGCATTGGAAGGCTAATTCCCATTGTGTGGAGATTAGCGGGAAGTCATCGTGTGCCCATGTGGGGTGTGAGCGATGAGGCAGTAGTCGTGTGCCCATGTGGGGTGTGAGCGACTAGAGGGCAGTATCAAAGAGAGAAGTCCTGTGATATGATTCACGAATTTTGGTACCACATGCATAGTGTCAGTTGCATCATATGCATTGGTGATAACATGATTGGATGAGATCCAGTGTTATGCCTTGGTGTGTTTACATGATTGATGTGTTGAGAAGATGTTGTTAATATAACTTGATCATTGATGAAATTGATGAGTTGTGGGCCGATGGCCAATATTGTTGGATTGATGCTTGCTTGTTGTAAGAATTCCGATTATATGTATGATTGAGTGGATGATAATTACTATGAGATTTTATTGCTTATGATTGCATAATGCTTATTAATTCGAATGAAACTCACCCTTACTTTGATGATTTCAGATTAAGGATGTAGCGGCGTCTTGATTGGGTGAAGATAGCTTGTAAGCTAGCCCGTAGTCCGTGTCGAGTCATGCTCTGGTTGTAACACTGGGGAACGATAGTTTAGAGACGAATTATTACGTCGGTCTCGTTGTTTTATGATTGTTTTAGAATAACTTGCATGGATAATGAATATGCAATGTTATGGATTATTGTCCGCTGTGTTGAACATGAATTGTAATTATGTTAAGTGGTTCCTCGTGTAGCATGACAAATGACTATGGTATTTTTCTGTTAAAGAAGTTGTGACATCCTTGTATTTCATGTTTACTCTGATTATTATTCTATTTTCCGCGGGGGTTTAGAAGGGTGTTACAATAGTGGTATCAGAGCATAGTCGGTCCTTGTGACCAGAGTCTTGTTGTTAATTTCCTTTCGTTACGCGACATGTGTGTGAAACACTGTTGGTACTCAGTGTGTTCTAACTGTTTGTCTGCAGAAGTGGGATTGAAACTAGTGGGGGAGAAGCTATGCTTCTCGGATATGTCTCAGATGCAAGATGATAGAGTGATGCGCAGAGCAGCAGTACAAGAGTGTAGAGTTATTGTTTCCTGAAGTAAAGGTGACATGGGCTGAAGAATGTGGTTGTTATTTCAGTTGGATGTGTCTCGGAATAGATGATGGTTATTTCTGGAAAATGGAATTTCGAAGTTGTGATGCTTCAAGTGCTACTGATGGACTGTGATGTTGTTGTGTGAGTAGCCTTATGTGAAAGGTCGCTGTTGAAGTAGTGATTAAAGGAAGTATTGTCGTAGACCTTGTCGTAGGATTACTAGTAAGTAATTGAGATGATGGTAGAGGTTATCGATGTTGTTGAAAACTCTTTAAAGAGCGAGTAATGTGAAGAGACGAGTACGATCTCAAGGATAAGAAGGTTGATGATGGCGTACATGAATTTGGTTTCAGGATGTTGCAGAAATCGAACTTCAACGGTGAAATGTGTTGTTTAAGTTATAAGAAGTTTGGAAGCGAAGAGATGTGATAAGATGATGTTAATAATGAGATTAATTTGAAAAGAATGAGTTTTGGAGTAGAATTTCCGTAAGCAAATCGCAGGAAGATTGCTGAATTGTTATGAAATTTTGAAAATTCATAACTGGAGTTCTGGACATCCGATTTGAGTTCCGTTTGAAGCGTCGGAAAGCTAACGAGATGAACTTTGTTATAAAAATGGTTGCAGCAGCTGTAACATGTTTAATTGTGTCAGGATGATGTTAGAAAGAGGTGAAGTTACGGTTACACTTGTCCTTAGAACTAGATTGTTCGTTGGTGCGACATGGGATGTCAGTGTCAGAGTTGAACAGAATAAAGGAATAATGAGGAGGCTTGTTGAGAAGCAATTTTAGGAATTAAGTGTACCATTTGCGGAGTTTTGGAAATATCATTTAAGGTGTCGCTGCATGGTGTCGGTATTGTATTTTGGATAACAATTAGAAACATTCATATCTTGAGCTCTAAGTATCGGATTAGAGTGTCGTTTGAGACTACGAAGAGGTGAAATTATGTTCTACCTTATGGGAGAGTTATAAATACCATAGACTGGTCCTATGAGGAGATATGATGATGTCGGTTAAAGAAGCATGAACAAGTGTTGAATAAGAATGCCTATTACCGCGATTGTTCGGAACGAAGTCGAGTAGAATATGTCGTTGATGAATAAGATGATAAAGATGATTTAAGTATCGATGGATTTGAGTGATGAGTAAATCAGTAGAAAAAGTGAAATGGACTTTGGAACCATCTGTGGTATATTGTGATGCGTCGTTGATGGGTTTGGATGGTGTATTGATGTAAAACCAGTAAGTAGTAACTTATGCGTCGGGACGATTGAAAGCGCAGGAAGGGAATTATCCGACCCATGACTTAGAGTTGACGACTGTGGTTTTGTTTGTGGCAACATTATTTGTATGGTTGAGGTTGGAAGTGTTTAGTGATCATAAGAGTCTGGAGTACCCCTTTGATCAGCAAGGGCTTAATGTGAAGCAATAGACATGGTTAGATTTTTCTTGGATTATCATCTTGGTGAGGAAGATGTTGTGTCAATGCACTGAGTAGGGAACCTCTAAAAAGATCGATGCGGATGGAGAAAGAGTTGGATTGAATTGAACAATTCAGAGAATTAAGTTTTGTATGTGAAAGTGCTCCTAATAATGTTAGATTGGGTATACTGAAACTGACTAATGGTATTCCTGACGAGAATAGAGAAAGTCAGAAAGCTGATGTTGAGTTGATCGATAAGTCGACTTTGGATTACCAAGGTAAAGATGACGGACTCAGAATTGACGAGGATGGTATAATGAGGTTGGTGGTCGCTGTTGTGTTCCGCGTGTTACCGGGTTGAGAAAGAATATTCTAGAAGAAGGACACCATAGAGAATTATTAGACTATGACAATGTTGTTGAGTTTGGGTGCAAACTCGGAAAAGACGCTAGTATGTAGTAACAACGGTCTATGCTTAAATATGATTGTCGGCTATCTATTGACAAATTGAGGACTTGATCACCCTTAATCTCTTGTTGATAATAGACGGAATTATATAGATGGTATAAGATTGCTTGTTACCTTAATGGTATAAGATGTGATGAATGCTGAGATGTGAGAACAACCACTCACCATATTGTGGGAACCTATGAGGGATTGAATATGAAGGAGTGCAAAGCATTGGACGGTGACTTAAGACGAGTAGTCGTAGTCGTACAGCGAAAGTATGATGTAGAGGGGTGTTATGAGTGCTACTCGTGAGCAGTGAGGAATGAATATGTCGGAAATCCTACATGGAGAATATATGTTGATCTATAGGTTGGATTTGGAATCTCGTAGACATAAGGATGTCGTGCCAAAGGATTAGGACCTTTTAAATAATTGCCGAAGTGATGGATATCCTTTTACGGTTGTACGTAGTTAACGAGTAGGTATTCGGAGAAGTTAAGAAGAAGAATTGATATTACATGATGCTATAATAATCTTATGATGTTGTAAGGTATTGTGTGGATTTCTAATTGAAATGAAGGGTTATACTCTACGAAGGACGAAGTTGACTTCATTCTTAGTGAAGAGTGGGACTCTGTTGAGCTATCTTGTAAGAAATGGTATATTGAGGATGATGAGCTATGTAATTATAACTACTGATGTGCACTCATTTCCATAGTTGGAATGTTTAATAGATGAAGTAAATCAGGAATTGTTTTTGAGTGCGAGTAGGTATTGACGAGTGGTGAGTTAGAACCATGGATGGTAAAGAATGATTCTTGAACGAATGAGTAAAGAGGGCCAGAGTTGGGTATAACCTAGAAGTCTAATTGATAATGATGGTTGCAATGACAGAATGTAGCGTGTTGAATAATTCTGGTGTGACCTAAGAGGAGCCAGACAATTGGAATTCAATGGTATAGAAATATGAGTATTGGGTTCTTGAAGGAAGCAGTTGGTAAAGAATGTAAGTATTACTTTATCGCTCAATTGGAAGAGTGTGCCTAAGGTTAGTACATGGGTAAATGGAATCCATTACTACAGTGTTGATCAGTTGTGAACATACCATGGATTGTGTAATTGTATTATTCAGTTATTAAGTGTATTGTATGGATCACACCTCGAAGTTTCATTGCTGTTAACCGTTGAAGCTATAGCGAGTGGTATACCTTGGAAATGGTCAAATGCAACGTAAGAACTGAATTGAATGCATGAGACATGCTTATGTTGGTTATGTCAGATGAATTTTGAGACTCGACTAAGAAGGTGTTAACGGAGAATGGGAGAGTCAAATGAAGTACTCTTATCAGGGACTTTTACTTGAAGTATGTTTTCGAGGACGAAAACTCTTTTAGTGGGGGAGAGTTGTAACACCCCATAATTTCAGTTTATTAATTAATTTGGATTTAAATTAAATAATTGGAATTTTAGTATTTTTATTGGGAATTATTTGGAAAATGATGAGTTATTGGCATTGGGCCTAGAGTGGTGATTAGCAGAAGAGGGGGTGTTGACTAAGCAAGCCCATTATAATATTTATTTTATTTTATTTTTCATAAAATAAGGAATTTGGAAAAGAGGAAGTGGAAGCACTACTGACAGAGTCTGAGGAAAAGAAGAACACGTGAAAGTGAGAAGAGCCAAAGGGGGAGAAGAACTTCGAAGATTCGACTCTGAGGTAAGGGGGGATTCTTCGGGTTAGTATTCCTTATGTGATTGTAGGTAGTATGATTGATTAGGATTGTTATCTAGTTCAATCGTACGTGTCGGGTCTGGGATTTTGTTAGGTTTTGATGAAATTGTGTGAATTACATGGTTCTGTTAATGCTCAGGTTATATGTTGTTAATACTTGTATAAAACTTGTCTGAATTATGTGATGATGTGCAAATTGATGGTATTTGTGTGCTATGTTCGTATGTACCTGAAATTGGGGGAATAGGATAAGGTAAATGCTGTCAAAATGGTGAATTTGGCTGTGCAGGTACGTAGGAACCGGTTCCCATGTGGGACGAACCGGTTCCCCCTTGTAAAAACAGAGAAATATGGATTCTGGGTAGCTGGGAACCGGTTCCCATGTAGGGACAACCCGGTTCCCCATAGTAAAAATCCGAGACGTGACTTTGAAGCTGCCAGGAACCGGTTCCCACGTAGGGACAACCCCGTTCCTGCAGCACTTTTTCTAAAAATGTTTTATCTTTGAAACTCATAACTTTTGATCTGAGTATCCGATTTATGTGCCGTTTTGGGCGTTGCGAAGCTAATGAGATGCTTTATCTGATGAATTGATAAAATGGGCAATAGCCAACTTTACTTTTAAACTCGATTTAATTATTAATGAATTGAAAGATAGTATATGTATATGTGCTTATATATATGACTATTGATGCATGTATTTGTGTTGGTGATGAGATTGTGATATCCATTGAGTGATGTTAGTATATAACATGTCGTAGATGATATATGTTTTGTGATGATGTTGTTGGTTTGCTTTGACAATTTGTTACATTGTGTGCAATGATGATGGGTATAACGATGTTTGATCGTGGTGATGATTGGTGATTGTGAATATTAATATATTGTTAATATTAATATGTCGGTTATGGTGGCAATTAACATTAATATGATGTGTATGTTAATTGTGAGGATGTAGTGTACATATGTGAATGATTGTATATGTATGATGATGATGATTGATGATTGTGAATATTAATATGTTGTTAATATTAATATGTTGGCTATGGTGGCAATTAACATTAATATGATGTGTATGTTAATTGTGATGATGTGATGTATGAATGTGAATGATTGAATGATGCTTATACATGTACATACTTGTTGTGACCTTATTGGTAAGAGGTGTTAAGCGATGTTAAGCATCGGAATGATGATGATGTATGAAGATGTAAGTATGTGTCATGTGTGCATTATTCATAAATCATTTGCATTGGAAGGCTAATTCCCATTGTGTGGAGATTAGCGGGAAGTCATCGTGTGCCCATGTGGGGTGTGAGCGATGAGGCAGTAGTCGTGTGCCCATGTGGGGTGTGAGCGACTAGAGGGCAGTATCAAAGAGAGAAGTCCTGTGATATGATTCAGGAATTTTGGTACCACATGCATAGTGTCAGTTGCATCATATGCATTGGTGATAACATGATTGGATGAGATCCAGTGTTATGCCTTGGTGTGTTTACATGATTGATGTGTTGAGAAGATGTTGTTAATATAACTTGATCATTGATGAAATTGATGAGTTGTGGGCCGATGGCCAATATTGTTGGATTGATGCTTGCTTGTTGTAAGAATTCCGATTATATGTATGATTGAGTGGATGATAATTACTATGAGATTTTATTGCTTATGATTGCATAATGCTTATTAATTCGAATGAAACTCACCCTTACTTTGATGATTTCAGATTAAGGATGTAGCGGCGTCTTGATTGGGTGAAGATAGCTTGTAAGCTAGCCCGTAGTCCGTGTCGAGTCATGCTCTGGTTGTAACACTGGGGAACGATAGTTTAGAGACGAATTATTACGTCGGTCTCGTTGTTTTATGATTGTTTTAGAATAACTTGCATGGATAATGAATATGCAATGTTATGGATTATTGTCCGCTGTGTTGAACATGAATTGTAATTATGTTAAGTGGTTCCTCGTGTAGCATGACAAATGACTATGGTATTTTTCTGTTAAAGAAGTTGTGACTACCTTGTATTTCATGTTTACTCTGATTATTATTCTATTTTCCGCGGGGGTTTAGAAGGGTGTTACAAAGAGTCTTCAGAAAAATCTTAGTCATCTCTTTTTCTTCCATCGGAGGAATCACTTGGGCGGCAACCTCACGCCATCTCTGAGCATATTCCTTGAAGGATTCTTTCTCTTTCTGCATCATAGCTCGCAATTGATCCCTATCAGGAGCCATGTCCACATTATACTTGTATTGCTTCACAAACGCTTCAGCCAAGTCATTGAAAGTGCGAATATGGGTGCTATCAAGGCCCATATACCACTTAGAAGCAGCTCCAGTCAAACTGTCTTGGAAATAGTGAATCAACAGACGTTGATCATCAGTGTGAGTGGACATCTTCCTTATATACATCACTAGATGTGCCTGAGGACAGGAATTTCCTTTGTACTTCTCAAATTCAGGCAGCCTGAACTTAGCAGGTACTTTCACATTGGGGACAAGGCAAAGATCATGCACATTCTTTCCAAACAGTTCTTTCCCACGCAAGGCTTTCATCTCTTTCTGCAGTTCTTCAAACTGATCTTGGAAACCATCCATTCGGTCATGAATTTCACTTGGAGCAGCATCATAAATGGGCTGTGGGACAAAAGGACCAGTATGAACAATAGGAGAGGTGTTGACCATAACAGGAGTCAACGGACGAGTCATCTCAAGAACAGACAAATAACCTTCAGGCATGCCCCAGGGGTATCCATTAGGCATACATTGCTGAGTAGCACCAACAGGAATAGCAGGAATGGTTGTAGCAGCAATTTCAGAAATCACAGTGGTCTGACCCTGAGCTTGGGCATTGGGAGGAGGAACTTGATTCTGATTCTGATTCTGAGCAGCCATCAATGTCTCAACTAGAGCAATGAGACGATCCACACCAGATCTCAAAGTAACAACCTCTTCACGTAGTTCACGATTCTCTTGTTCAAGACCTTCCATCTTCTTCTTGCAGTTAGCTCGAGTATTATACTGGTGAGACAGCTTGATTCTGTATGAAGAACACTGAATAAGACCTCGGGAATACTCTCGGAAGCAAGATCAAAATGCAAAATGATGCATGAAATGTAATGCAAATGATTTTTGTTTTGGTTTTCAAGGAACTTTTAAGACATTAATTGTAAACATTAGCAAAAAAACATCATAAAACATAACAATATTCTTTCATTAGTTATGGAAAAGCATACAAAAGGATTCAAAGATCCAAAATTACAAAACAAAGGAAAAGCTAAAAACTGGAAGGGAACACTTCTGATGAAGATCCAACTCCTCTTTGCAGCTTCCTACGGAGCTTCTCCAATTCATCTTCATAAAAGGCCTTCAAATGAGCATTCTCGACCATCAGCTTATCAACAACTTCTTTCCATGCAACTGAATCTTCTTGTGGTCTCTTTCGCTTTTCACCATGTTGTTGAAGCAACTCTTCTTGATGACGAATCTGATCTTCCTTTTCCATCAACCAACCATCTTGGATATCAAGCATTTCATCTTTTTCTTTCAAGTGTATCTTCAACTCTTTGTTCTCAAACTCCAAAGCATCTCTTTCCGCTCTCAACTTAGCCATGAGCTCTAGATGTTCTTCACTACTTTCAACAGGAGTAGTGAGAGGCAATGGTGGAGTAACGAGTAGAGAAGGCTCCTCGAGTAAATAAGGCATCTTAAAAGTATGAGCTCTAGCTTGAACCCAATCAGTATAGTCTTTGAGAGCAACACATTGTTTCTTTCCCAAATGTCTCTTCCTATCAACATAGTGCCAAGCACGCACAAACCGATTTCTCATATCCGAATTTCCATCTTGATTAAGATAGAAGATTCCTGACACAAGGATACTAGCGGGTCGCTCCTTCATAGGATAGCAAAATTGACGCCTTGCAAGAACGGGGTTGTAGGTAATTCCTCCTTGTATACCAAGAAGAGGTACATTAGGGAATTCTCCACAACTGTCAATAATCTCACCAATGTCATAAGCAGGATTGTACCAATGGATATTCCCATTAGTAAGAGGCATGATCTTCTGAGACCAAGAGAGACCATCAGGATTGTTCAAGAAACTCTTAGCTTGAGGTAAGTGCGAAATAAACCACTTATAGAGCAAAGGAGTGCAACAATTGATAAGTCCACCTTTCTTATCATTCCTATGGTGAATGGAATGATAAGTATCCCCAAGCAAAGTAGGCACAGGATTCCCAATCATGAAAATCCGAATAGCAGTAACATCGACAAAATGGTCAATGTTGGGAAAGAGTATCAAACCATAGATGAGCAAGGCCAAAAATGTCTCAAAAGCAATCATACTTCCTTTACTAGCCAACATAGAAGCCTTTCCAATCAAGAACTTAGAAGTCAACCCCCAAATTCCTCCTTTTTTGGCCATGTTTGCTTTCACATCTGATATCTTCAAATGAAGGAGTTCTGCTATCTCATCAACCTGAGGCTCTTTCTCCAGACCACTAAACGGTATGTCATCCGTAACCGGTAAACCAATCCAATAAGAATACTCTTCCAAAGTGGGAATAAGCTGATAATCAGGAAAGATGAAACAATGATAAACCGGGTCATAAAACTGCACAAGAGTCTCAAGAATCCCCTTTTTCCACTTTAGTCTTCAAGATAGAAATCAATTTCCCATAACGGCTTTTGAAGTTGTCAAGATTAGGAACCAAAGTTGCTAGCTCTTTCAATTCCTTTGCACTTGAATTTCTGAAAGTGTACTTCTTGATGCTTCTCTTTTGATCCATGGTACCTGTGATGTTTACAAAAAATGTTTCTAAGTTCCTTGAAAACCATTTGTGAATGTTATTTTTTATGAATGCATGAATGCATGGTTTATGCACCAATCACAATCAAGAGCACACAAGATCACATCAAATCACACAAAATCACACAGTCCAGGTTCAAAGGTTCGACGTCACGAGCATGGAGCCATGGGTCTACCCATCCCACAAGGAGTGATCTAGGGAATTTTGTACCTGCCAATCGGGTTCTACAAAGGTTCCCAAAGTTTTCAATCTTCTATCGGATATTACCGGCACGCACAATTGCTCATGGGCGCCAATAATATGCCTAAAAAGACCTCGTCTGAGCATAGTATCGCATGACAACAAGCTTAAATTGGTACTTGATCTTGTTTCTGCACTACATCCTAACAAAAGGCTTAGATTGGTTTAAAGGGTTCTAGGCCATTCAGCTTCTACGGACACTCACTATTGAAAATAATAGCGTTATCACGATGGTTCGTAACAACCTCTACTACCTTCCATGAGGCCTCCACTGATTGGGGTTCCACCATATGACGCTCATGGTAAGGATTGCTCCTGACATGCGACTATTGGTCTTACCACCTCCTATCTCAAGTTACTCACCAAAATTCGGGTTAGAACTTTGTCTCATCACAGAGGAACCATCGAGCACCAAAAAGAAAAAATAAAATAAACAAACAAAGCACACATCAATATATACAGATAAAAACACACAGATAAACAAAAATAGGCTTAACACACTAAAAAAAAACTGGATCCCCAGTGAAGTCGCCATTTTTCTGTAGCAGGGAAAATCTGACATCGAAGCCATGGGATGGACTCGAATCAATATTCCGTTTTGAAATCGCCACCGCGCTTTATTTTTTCAAAGGAAAAGGGAAAAGAACGTAAAACCCAAAGTTTTGTTTTTAAAACAAGAAAGAGAACTCAGGTTCGGGTGTTGATTATATGAGGGGAAGGTTTAAAGCACCCCTCATATCCGTGGTACTCCACGGGAACCTTTTTGAAAATCTGTGTGTGTGTGCTAAAAAAGGGTTTGTTTTATTTTCAAAATAAGCTCGGCAAAGCGTTAAGCTTTGGGCCTACATACCTCCTCGGTGCAATGGAGAAGTCAGAGCTAATGTAGTTCCGCTTTTGGGAAAAACGTTTTAAAAACGAATAAACACTTTGGTGTCGTTAGAGAGAAATACTCAGCCATTGATCTTGAGCATGAGAACAAACAAGTTCTTTGCATCGCAAATGAAAGAAGGGCTCCAACTCGGATAAAATCAACGAGTATGCCACTAGCTCTCTCACGCGGAAAAGATCTCGTTATTATCAATCAATTTCAAAATCGTGGGGTATAACCACTCGTTTCGACAGTTAACGGTGTCTAAACTTTTGAAGAAAAGCCACTAAGGGCGAAAGATATTTTTAATAAAAAGGTTTTGAAAAGATTGCAAGCTTAAGAATATTTTGGAAAAAGGGAGAAGATTTTGAAAATTTAAGAATGGGAGGAGATGAAGAGGCTAACCTAATGCATAAAATAAAAGCTAAGGAAAGAAACGGCCTAACCAAATAAGAAGCCAACACTCGACATTAAGAGCCAAGGTAGTTTTCCCATCCTTTGGATTTATCAATACCAACACATTAACACTTGGGAATCCAGATGAACTTATTGTCTTAGCACCACTTTGCATTAAACACATTAAGAATTCTGACGAAAATCGGGCGGAGTAACGGCTGTTTTCGGGTAAAATCCTTATATCAATGCCTTGGAATTAACCATCAAGGGCTTTTAAGGAAATACCTGCACACATAAACATGCAACAGAACAATGCCAGACAGACAGAACGATCACAAGATAGTCATAGAATGAGTCCAGAGGTACTAGGTCCATAAGTCCGAATCTCCAAAGCGCTAGGGATAGTAACCGATAGTCCAAAGAGAACCTTATGTATTTTTTAGATTTTGGTTATTTATTAGTGTTTTAGCAAGAAAAGTAAAGTATGGTCCAAGTGGACAAAAGAAAAATAACAGAAGCATAAACATATGTCCAAGTGGACAAAGAAAAAATGACGGAAAGTAAATATGATGAAATGATAAAATAAAGCGATAAAGCGAGAAATATAAAGAGCGGTAATATAAAGAGCGGTATAGTAAAGGTGCGGAAATTAAAGTTAGTTGTTAAATGTTAAAGATAACCATCTTGAAACTTGTCAAGTATGTTATCAAAGTTAGTAAGAGATCAATGGTGAGTGAATGATGTACTCGGATTTAAAGTCAATGGGGCTTATCAGAAGCTTGATAAAATCATAGCGACTACACGACAAAAACCTCCACAAGTCTTAAATCAACCGCATACAATTCTCTTCCATATGGGATCTTTTTTATTCGGGACACGAAATATTGCGCTATGTTAAGCAGATCGCCAAGTGATTTATGTAGAAATCACCCTACAACGAGGCCGGTCAAAACTTTATGTGCTAATGCATGCGAGAAGAACGATATGTAGATCGCCTTCCGAAAGCAATACCGCACGAAAAGAAAATAGGTGAGTGATCTAGTCTTCACCAAGAATCCATAATAATTCTCAAGGCATTAAGACTTTCATCGACCAAAATAAAAAGAAGTAAAAGATGGAACCACATTAAAAGCTCCTTTCATCCATAATTTCAATCACTTAATATTGCGGATTTGGATTCTCATCTTATCGACGCCCTAAGTCCATTGAATTTAGAGAGAAATTAGGCCTCTAACTTGTGATTCAAAGAAAATATCAAAAGAATGGAGTAGAAGATGAGTTAGAACCAAAAACAAGTCAAAAACCACAAAAACAAGCATTTTGTCCAGATGTAAATCGATTTGCACAGAGTGTAAATCGATTTGCATAACTCTGTTTTCAAAATCTGCGCAGTTTTCAGTTGTGTAAATCGATTTGCACAAGATGTAAATCGATTTGCACAACACAGTTTTCAAAAAAACAGCAAATAAAGAGAAGAAAACTTGTTTAAACATAAAACCAAACACCTTGTGATCTTGGATCAATTTGTGCACGAAAATGTATCAATTAAGCAAGCAAATCTCATCAATGTAGCACCAAAGGTGCATCAAGCATAAACAACAAAGGATCACATCTTGGATCATGTAAAGGATCTAGAATTTTACCAAATCTTCACAAACTTTGAATCTTCTTCAAGAACACACAACCACAAGCCTTGATCTCTCACAATTGATGAAGAAACTAGTGTTTATGTTGAGGTTTAGCTCTAAATTAGTGAGGTTCAAGATGTAACTCACTAATTTGTATGGAAGAGAAAGAGCTTTGAGTGATGGGTTTGGAAGAGGTGAGGAGAGAATTTGCAATAAGTTTCTTGGCTATCAAAGCTTGAAAAATGAAGAGGAGAGTGCCTCAATTTATAGCACTTAGGCTTGGGAAATTTTGTGGCTTGGAGTTAGGAATGGAAAATAGAATTAGGCTTGGAAAAGTGATTTGGAGCCAAAAATGAGATCCAATGGTCTTGATGCAATCACATGAGGGTTCATGATAAAATGATGTAGGAAATCCAATGTGAGAACCAAGTCATGCTTCCCATGCTTGCAAATGATGTCAACACTTCAAAAAGCTGAAATTTGCCTTCATTTTTCCAAATTCGTGCTGGTGCAATCGATTTGCACCTTATGCAAATCTATTTACATGGCTGAAAAAGGCAAAATCTGGGGCAAAAACAGTTATGCAAATCGATTGTTGTCTTATGCAAATCGATTTGCACTGATGGCAGAAGCAAATCTGGTGCAGAAATAGTTGTGTAAATCGATTTACACCTTATGCAAATCGATTTGCACAGTGAAAATGTTGAAAAATGCTCCTTTGATGGGTATTTTGACTTGGTACCTACAAAACACAAACAACCAAGAGCACAAGGCAATATTTTTGGTATTTTTGTTAGTAAAACAATATACTCAAACTAAAACATGGGTGCTCGATGATTCCTTTGCAGATGAATTGAGCACAACATTGCAAGTAGAGATCTAGGTTAAAACTTCTTGATTGATGATTGGTATGCAAATGATGTGTGATCTTAGGGTCAAAAATTGGGGTATGACACATTGTTGCATTGTAGTTGTAGGGAACTGCTTTGTCAGAGTCATAAGGAATAGGTCCAAGTAGAAAAATGATCAAAGGAACGATAGGAACCCTTGGGTTGTTGTAGGTAACCTCTATGCGCTCAGGCCTACTGAAATGAGGAACGATGACGTTAACTTTAGGCATTTCCGAGTTGATATATGAGACTAAATGCTCATGCGGATAACATCCTATCATGTTAACTTCATCTTCATTCCTATTCTGAAGATTTGAATAGTACCATCATCTAACAAAACTTGAAGATCTCTTCGCACAGTCGAACATCCATGAGGATCTACACAACATATGCTACAGGAACCATAGTGATGTTGGCGAAAGTCTCGCATTTGACAAAGAGTGGCGTGCATTTGTACCAAATATGCTCTTGACAAGTTTATGTCGTAGATTCTGTATTGGTCAAGGACTTCACGTACTAGGTTTACAGTATGCCCTCCATGATTGGGCAGCGGATTTGCTTGCACATTTGGATTCAAATTTCTGAAAGAGGGGAGGTTTGATCTAACCAACCTCTGAACTTCATGTTTCAAAGCTATACAATGCTCGAGATCATGGTCGGGTGCTCCTTGATGATAAGGGCACGAGATCTCAGCTTTGTACCACCATGGGAGTTTCTCAGGTACTGGTGGTGGTGCTTTAGTTTGAACAAGACCTATTTCAATCAATGCAGGATACAATTATGTGTAGGTCATTAGAATCGGATCGAAATGTGGATCTCTTTGCACACGATTCTGATTGTTGTTGAACTGTTGAGCCTGTTGTCGAGGCTGTTGTTGTTGAAACTGCGGGGTAAATCCTGGATTCGGTGCTGCATTAACGGCTGGTGCGATAGCAGCAATTTGTTGTTGACGATTGACGTTTCCTCTTGGATTTCCTTGGGATACCATGTCAACACTTTGTTCTTTCTTCTTTTGGAAACCACTTCCGAACTTTTTGGTTCCGCTTGAAGATCCACCTTCTTTAGTCAGACGTCCCATTCGGACTCCTTCTTCTAGACGCATCCCCATGTTTACCATTTCGGTGAAATCACTTGGAGCACTAGCAATCATGCGTTCATAATAAAACGGGCCGAGAGTATTCAAGAAGATCTTTGTCATCTATTTCTATTTTAATAGTGGATTAATCTGGGCAGCAGTTTCTCTCCATCGTTGGGCATATTCTTTGAAAGCTTCATGGTCTTTTTGAGCCATGGATCGGAGCTGGTCTCTGTCTGGAGCCATATCCGAGTTGTATTTGTATTGTCGGACAAAGGCCTCGCCTAGGTCGTTGAAAGTCCAAATATTTGTACTATCCAATCCTGTGTACCACTTCAGTGCGGCACCAGTCAAACTGTCTTGAAAGTACTGGATGAGCAACTGATGATTATCTGCATAGGTACACATCTTCCTAGCATACATCACGAGATGGCTTTGTGGACAAGAACTACCTTTGTACTTCTCAAAGTCAGGGACCTTGAATTTAGTTGGTATTTGTACACTGGGAACTAAACATAGCTTCTGGGCATTCTTTCCGAACAAGTCTTTCCCACGGATAGCCTTGACTTCTAGCTGTATCTTGTTAAATTGCTTTTGGAGATCATCCATGAGGTTACGCTGATTTGTGCTATCACCTTGATCATGATAAATCTCATTGTCTTCGTAGGGAATAGTGTGAACCATAGGAGTTGCAACCGTCATAATGGGTTGAGAAACCGACATAGTGACTTGAGAAAAAGTTACCCCCTGATTTGGAGTGAACAATGAACTTTGTGCAGCAGGCGCTTCAGTTATGGATGTTGGAATCCCAGAAACATTATGGCGAAAACCTATACCGAAGCTGAAAGGCGTGCCCCAACCTTCTGGCATAGAGAAAGATGGAATGTTGAATGCAACTGTAGAGACTGGAGTAGTGATCTCAGATATCACTGTTGCTTGACTGTTGGGTGGTGGCGGCTGATTCTGCGCGGCCACTAAGGAGTCAACCAGAGTAGTGAGACTTTCCAACTTTTCTTGAAGGATGGTCACTGTACCACGGAGCTCAATATTCTCTTTGTCCAAGTTTTCCATCACTCTTCTTTTGCTTGAACGAGTATTATATCTGTGATATGATTGTGAACGCGATCAAGAAACTCTGAGGCGCGACAGCTTGACCGTCTAATGGAGGAAAATCCAAAAGATGAGACTTTAGACAACAGACTCGAAATGCAGAATGATGCATGCAAAAAGAATTTTATGATTTTTTTCCAAATATTTTAAAGATTATTTTCTTGCAAACATTTGAATACAAACTATTATTTTATTGCAATAATGGGAAAATGTTACAACATTGGAGCATGGCTCCTACATAAGAAAATGATAAATAAAAGCTAAACAATCCTAAGCATCCTCATCGGACGAAGAACCAAATGCGTTATGCAGCTTGAGCTTCATAATTTGTTTCCCATAGTAAGCTTTCAATTCGGCCTTCTCGGTCCTCAGTTTGTCAACAACATTCTTCCACTCGTCAGGAGTTGGAGCATCGCTTGTTGAACCTTCAAGATTTTTCTTGCTTGCTTTGATGTACTTCCTTATTGCAGCGTCTTTTCGACGAATTTTCTCATCTTTACTCATGAGCCATCCATCTTGATAATAGAGAGTTTCTTCGTGATCTTTCACTCGTTTCTTCAACTTTCTGTTTTCCACATCAGTCTTACAAAACATGTCTTCCCAAGCGTCTTTCTCTAACCTCATCTCAGTCAGAGTCTCTTGGTATTCTTCCATAGTGTTAATGGGAATGCTGGGTACTTGAGATACCACAAGGAACATGGGTTTTTCATAATCATAAGGCATTTGAAACTCCCTTGCTCTTTTCTTCACCCAACAAGTGTAGGAGTCCATGGCAATGCAGTTTCTTACCCCACCTTTTTCTTTCCTTCGGATGTCATACCAAGCTCTCACCATTATTGTCTTAAATCCTTGAGGATCCTCCCCTTCTTGGTAGAAGTAACATTCCACAGCGAGACCAATGGGCTTAGCTGAATTTGCATACCCGAGTTGTCGTCAGGCTAATATTGGATTGTGGTTAATTCCTCCTTGTGCACCAATGAGGGGTACGTTGGCGAACTCTCCACAACTATCAATGGTTTCTGTACCACAGCGAGCCAGGGTATACCAATGAATATCATTATTAGTAAGCGACATAAGTCTTCGAGGCCAACGCAAACCTTCTCGGTTTTCCGTGAAAATAGGAGACTTAGGTAAGTGTGAAACAATCCATTTGAACAAAAGAGGTGCACAAAATATAATGATCCCGCCGCCTTGGCGATTTCTGTGATGAATAGAGAAATATATGTCACCAAGCAAAGTCGGAACAGGATTTCCAATCAAAAAGATTTTTATGGCATTGATATCAACAAAGTCGTTGACGTTGGGAAACAGAACCAACCCATAGATGAGCAAGGCTAATAGAGCTTCAAAAGCTATCATGCTACCAGTTTCAACGAAATCAAACGCTTTCTTCATTAGGAACTGCGAAGTCAAACCCGGGAGATTTCCTTTGGTGGTCCAATTACTCTCTACTTCAGATTTCTTCAAGTGGACACTTGCTGCAATGACTTGTGATTTAGGAATGGCTTCTAAACCATTGAAAGGTATTTTTTCGGACACAGTAATACCCAAAAGATTGGCATATTCTTCCAAGGTTGGTACCAACTAGTAGTTTGGAAAGGTTAAACACCGGTAGACGGGATCATAGAACTGAACCAGAGTTTTGAGAAGTCCTTCATCAACATGAGCGTTCAAGATAGGCAAAAGCTTTTCATGGCTTTTCCTAAAATCGGAAGGATCTTGTACAAAAGATGCTAACTCTCCCAGTCTTTCCATATTAGACGCTTTGAGACCGTACTTTTTGGTATTCCTTTTTACCCATTCCATAACTTAATCCTATAATGTTTGCAAAGAAAACTCTCTAAATGTTTTTTTTTGGAAAAATCATGCTTTTTATAAAAAATGGATTTTCAATGAATGTATAAATGCATGAATGGCACATATACAAACATGGTAAAGCAAACATGATAATGCAAACACGGTAATGCAAACATGGAAATGCAAACATGGTACACATAGGTTCAAAGGTTCAACGTCACGAGCATGAGGTCAAAGAACCAAACATGGGATAGTAGTAGGGGTTAATCACCTGCACAACATGTTCTACTGATACGTCAGAGTCTACATTTTTCTTTCGGATATTACCGGCTTGCACAACTGAACTTGTGAGCTAGCAATATTCTCAAGAAAAACTCGTCTGAGTGTGGCTCTCCGCATGACAACTAATCCAAGTCTTCACCTGAATAGTTTCTGCGCCACAACCTAATAAGGCCAGGATGGGTTAATGGTTCTATGGCCAACTCAGCTTCTACAGTTCAATGAAAGCAACAATATCTTCGCAGCTGAACTTGCTAAACATATACTACTAACAAGGAACCTCCACTGAGTAAAAGGATTCTCATGACAGCTTGTTAAGGACTGAACTCCTTGTATGCCATACATGACTATACCCTCCACCTAAATCTTATGTGTACTTAATCCGTGTTAGGATTTGTCCATAATGTATCACTTGTAACAGAACCACACAGTTAACGGAACCACACAACCACACATGTAACAAGAATGAAATGAAAACATAACAATTAGAATTAACCATTTCTTTGGAAACAATAAAAAGATAGTCCCCAGTGAAGTCGCCATTTTTTTGTCGCGTGAAAATCGGGATGAGACACCGGATGCCTTCTCTGGGCTCGATGCTCAAGAAAATGATTTTTGTTTTTTTGTCACGACCAAACTTTTTATTGTTTCCAAAGAAGGAAAAGGGAAAAAAGTTGCACAAACCTTAAAAGATATGCAATGCAAATAATATAAAATTAAAAGCAATGCAAAAAGTGGGTAGAGATTCCGAGTAAGAGGGTTGGTTATACGAAGGAAAGGTATTAGCACCCTACGTATCTATAGTACTCTATAGTTTTCTTTGTTATGTTTGTCTGTTTATTTCTTGCTATGCTATTGGACAGGTTTTCTATTATGAAATAGGTGGGACCTAAGGTGTTTGTTTGATTATGCTCGCAAAGATCATCGCAATCTTCTGCATACATATCCCTTAGAGGGAATCAGAGCATTTGTAGCTGGAGGTCTACGGGGTGCTAAGGTTTGAGTGATTTGAGGGAGATAGAAGTTTTTCTCGCCAAGGATACGACTTTGTGCCTACGTATTCTCAAAAGGATGTTGAGAAAGTCAGAGCAATCGTAGTTCCCACTTATGCTAGTGGAAGCAAAGGATAAGAGACAAATGTCATCTATATGCTCGATGTATCTAATTTATATCATCACATACATCTGTTAATTTTTGTTTGAATCTTTTCATTATAAGACCTGGGTTGTGCCACTTATGGTGCTTAGAATGATAAACATGTTTTTGTTTAGCCAGCCTTGTGGCAAAAACAAGTTTGATTAGCTAGCCTTGATGTAAAAACTTTTGATAAGTCAGCCTTTGGGCAAAGAGTTTTAATAAGCTAGCCTTGTGGCAAAAACTTTTGATAAGCCAGCCTTGTGACAAAAAGTTTTGATAAGCCAGCCTTGTGGCAAAAGATTTAATTGATTAGTCAGCCTTGTGGCAAAAAAAAGTTTGATTGATTGTGATGATATAGAAGAGATACTCCTATCATAGAGATGATAAATGTCTAATCTCCTAGGGTATTTGATTTGGATATGGGGGTGCTTTTAAGAAGCCCGTGGGTCCTTGTACGAAGCCCAAGAGGAGGCTATCCGAGGGTCCTTGCATTGTAAGCCCAAGAAGAGGCTATGGGAGGGACAATCGAGGGTTCTTGCATTGTAAGCCCAAGAGGAGGCTATGGGAGGGACAAGTCGTTTGTACGAAGCCCAAGGGGAGATTAGACTAACATATATAATATGAACCAACACATGAACAATTATGAACAAGTATACAAGTATATGAACAAGCACATATATGTGACAAAGTGTGAGTGTACATGGGAGTTTAAGAAGGAAATATACCTTTAAGGATGAACGATTTATCGAACAAGGTTATGTACACAGGTGTTGGGACTTATACTCGGGGAGAGGCCCAATGAGTTTATTCAAAGCTATGTAAACAAATATTTACATAGGGGGTTGGGACTTATACCTTGAGGGAGGCCCAAGTGTTTTTTTTAAAAAGAATTTGAAGAAAACCCTAATTTTTATTTGTTTTCTGAAGGTTTAAATCAAATTGATCGAGGTATAAAAAGATAGGCGTATCTACAATGAAAAAAACTAATTTTATACAAAGGAGTGGGACTTACACCTTATGGGATGCCCAAGTGTTTTCTTTGAAAAGGTTTTGATTTAAAACAAAAGTTTTTCATAAGTTATGTACAAAAACATTTAAGAAGATATGTACAAAAGAAAAAAAAAAGGA
Source organism: Vicia villosa (assembly GCF_029867415.1). Classification (NCBI taxonomy): domain Eukaryota; kingdom Viridiplantae; phylum Streptophyta; class Magnoliopsida; order Fabales; family Fabaceae; genus Vicia; species Vicia villosa. The sequence continues at coordinate 175,763 of NW_026705186.1, forward strand.
ATGGGACTTACAACTCATAAGAGAGGCCCATGTTTTATTTTATAAAACATGGTTGATTGTTTTGTAAAGAGACGCGAGGATTCGTCGTTTTGAAGAACTTTGATCCTTTGTTTTAAAATGGTTTGAATTTTGAAAAAAGTCAACTTAATTAAGATAAAGACAAAGATTATACTTAATTAAGACCTAAGTGATTAGGGTTTGATCACAAAATATTTACAAGTGATTAGGTTTTGAAAATCAAATGAAAAAAAAACAATATTTAAAGTATTAAAAAAACTAAAAAACAAGCCAATTTAAACCTAATAAAAAATGTATCAAATAAATATTTTTTTGTGATTTTTTTATATTCATAAAATATATATATATTAAATGAGAAGTGTAAAAAAAATGAAGTAAAAATGATGAATTTTGATTGGTTAATGAATTGATTAAAGTTGTGTAAAAAACCAAACAAAACAAGTGATAAAAAGATAAGGGATGGGCCAGCCAAGGCTTGAACCCACGCCCTTTTGGTTTCAAGTCCAAAAGCTTTACCAACTGAGCCACACGCGTGGCTTGTAATGCAAATGCCTTCAGTTAGTTATGTACGAAACAAAAATTTAAAAACGAAAATGGCACCAAGAACACCACCTTCAACCTTAATCTCCTCTGAATCGTGACTTTCTCATTTCTCAATGTTTTTGAAAGTTGTAAACATGAAAATTGTTCTTTTTAATCCCAGGAACATGATGGTATCCACAAAATTCATTTATTTTTAGTGTAAGATCATCAATTTCTGGATGAACACGAAGAACCCTAATTCTAACAAATCAATGTGAAATCGTGTACGTGCATCAAATCAACCAATTGATTGAGGGTTAATGATCCTCATATGTGCAGAAACATGATAGCAAACCAACTTTTCATTTATGATGCATGATTATAAGAGTTTGAGTTTCAAGGCTTACCTCTTAAAAGTTCACAAAATTGGAAATTGATTTCTTGCCTGCAGTGTTTCCATGTGCGATTTGATGATCCTATGAGCTTCCTTGAGTGTCCTTGAGTGTATTCCAACCCCTAACTTGCTTTGAAAGCTCCTTAATTGTTCCACACAAACCAACTTGCAGCTGCCTGGTTTTTGAATGAGGCAACTTGAATGGCACGATACTAGAAGTGTTTTTATGATTTGGATGAATTCTATATGATGTATATGAGGTGTTGCAAGCGGAAACTTGATGGATGCACGAGTGGATTTGTTTTTGGCATGTTTTGGCTCACTTTGTGCATATATGGAGGTTGAATGGTGATTTTGTGTTTTGGGTGTTTTTGAGAGGTGTGAATGGTCCAATCAACTTCCAAATGATGTTTATGAAGTGTTAGAACCAACACTTTGGCCATAACTTCAAGGATGTGGAAATTGGTATTTCTCCCTTTTTGAAAATTTAAGAAACTTGTAACTTAAGAAAGAAAGAGAAAACCAATTCTTTGAAAGTTTTTGGTGTGATTTTGATCTCTATTTATAGGCCAAGAAATATGATGACAAGGCTTTGTAAGTTGGCTTTGCAAAAAGTGTTTTGGCTTAAGAGATAAAAGAGAATATTATCATTTAATGCTTTAGGTTAAAAATCTAAACCATGGTTAAAAAACTCAAGTGCCATAGTATTCTCTCAAATCTAATATTTTATGATAAGAATCTTGCTTGCATCACTTTATTTGGTCATTGCTTGCATCATTTGCCAAAAAGTGTTCATACTTTGTGAAAATGGTTTGAAATTCAAGCTTAAGGACCTCTAATGACAAAATTCAAAACCATAGCTCCACTCCATATTTTTTCATGCTCTTGTAGATTTTGGAAAACTCTTGTTATGTACATCAAATCCCTAGTTGAAAGCTTCTTCAATATCTTTAAGGAAATGGGTGAAAAAGATCCATGAACTTTGGAAAAAATGAAGTTTTTAGTGATTTTTTCAAAAGATACCAACTTTGAAGCTCCATATCTCTTGAATGGGTTGTTTTCCTTTCATGCATACCTCACATGACTTCTCAGGCTTTACAATCTTAGGAATGCCACGTACGAGCTTCTTAGAACTTAGATGCCCCAGACTTCTATAGTTCAAGTGCCCCAACCTCTTATGCCACAACTTACTATCACATTCTAAACCTTCAGCACTCTGATACTCTGTTTCAGCTGTTTCTACATTCACCTTGAATGTTATGTTGCTTCCCTGTTCAGATTGCATAATCAACTTCTGATTGGAATCATACAAGTTCAAGAGATTGTTCTTCATAACAACTGAGAAACCTTTCTCAATGAGCTGACCTACACTCATCAGATTGCTTCTGATTCCAGGAACATACCAAATATCCTTGATCAGGACCGTCTTTCCATTCTTCACTTTGACTTTGACATTTCCCATACCTTCTGTAATAAGATACTTATCATCAGCACATCTGATCTTTGTCCTCCATTCAGAGTCAACGTCTATCAGCCATTGTTTGTTTCTAGTCAAGTGATTTGAACACCCAGTGTCCATATACCACCACTCTGACAAACATCTTCCGCCAGACTCTGAAGCCATCAATAGCACAGGTTCATCATCATAATCACCTCTAGCTGTATTTGCTTCTTCTGATTTCCTTCCTTTGTTTGCCAAACAGTCTCTAGAAAAATGGCCAAACTGTTTGCAACAGTAACATTGAACTTTCTTCTTATCCATTCCCTTCTGATATCTCTTCTAATCAGAAGTTGAGGCTTCCTTATGGAATCTATCACCACGTCTATGCTTCTGGTCCTTCTTGACAAAAGAAGCCTTCAGAGCTTGCTCAACTTCTCTCTCAGAAGTTCTCTCAGTCAGACGCGACTCTTGTGCTTCTATACTTCTTTACAACTCTTCTATTCTCATGGTTTCCGGATCTTTAGAATGTTCAACAGATACAACAATATAATCAAATTGAGGAGTAAGAGACCTCAATATCTTCTTTAAGATTACTTGTTCAGAAAGATTTTCTCCATAAGCATTCATCTCATTAGTGATCACAATCACTCTAGAGATATACTCAGAAACTTTCTCATTGTTCCTCATATTGAGATTCTCATATTGCTTTCTCAAGGATTGAAGCTTCACCTTCTTCACTGATACATCACCACCGTAACACCTGACCAGTATATCCCACGCCTCCTTTGACGTCATAGAATCAACAATCTTCTCAAACACATTCACATCCACACACTGATTGATGAAGAACAACACCTTTTGATCTCTCTTCTTCGTCTTTCTCTGCGCTTCTCTCTATTCTTCCGTTGCATGCGCTACAACCGGAACATGTCTCCCAGTGACAAGATCTAGAACATCTTGAGCACCAAATAATACACGCATTTGAATCATCCATCTATTCCAGTTTTTACCATCAAGAACTGGAAGTTTGGTATTCAAGTTGCTTCCACTCATCTTTAAACTTGTGCAGAAAAAAAATTCGATTTCACTCACACTCACACAGTGTTTCCCAACCCACAAACAACCAAGAAAAATGTGATTCAACACAACTTTGTTTCCTAGAAACAAAATCAATCACACAGTCACACAAACTCACGTTCACTCGTTTTTCATAAAGAAATTTGAGAAAAAGTTGTATGCTCCAAAAGCATAAATTAATATATTATTTGTGAATATATATTTTTTTTGAAATACGAATATTTAATTTTTTTTTAAATTTTAAATATCCTTTTGATATATTTATTTTTAGTTACAGTACTTTTAACATGTGCCCTAACAACATATTTAGTATAAAAAAAACTTTTTTTTAAATAACTTTCTCTCTTATGCTAAATGCATGCAATTCTTATATTATGGGTTGAATTTTTTTATGGCAAAATGTTAGTGGTTAATTGTTTATATATATATTCTTTTTGTCTCTCTTTTTTTTCTCTTCTTTTTTTTAATTTTTTAGACAAAGTATTTCTTGACTGCATCAGCATTCACAGGATGTGGGAGTTCATCACCATCCATGGTTGCAAGAGTCATGGCGCCGCTAGAATATGTTCTTTTGACAACATACGGGCCTTCGTGATTAGGAGACCATTTGCCCCTAGAATCCGGTTGAAAAGAGAAGATCTTTTTAAGCACGAGGTCGCCTTCTTGAAATTCACTAGGTCGAACCTTTTTGTTGAAGGCCTGCTTCATCCTTTCTTGGTATAACTGTCCATGGCATGGAGAAGTCATACGTTTTTCTTCGATTAAGTTCAACTGATCGTATCTTCTTTGACACCATTCAACTTTTGATAACTTAGTCTCCATGAGGACTCTTATTGATGGTATTTCAACTTCTACGGGGAGCACAACTTCCATGGCGTATACTAGAGAGAAAGGGGTTGCCCCTGCTGAAGTACGCACTGAAGTACGATACCCATGGAAAGCAAATGGCAGCATTTCATGCCAGTCTTTATAAGTGACGACCATTTTCTGGACGATCTTCTTAATTTTCTTGTTGGCGGCTTCGACGACGCCATTTATTTTTGGTCTGTAAGGAGAAGAGTTATGATGCTCAATCTTGAATTCCTCACACAATTATTTCATCATTTTGTTGTTTAAGTTTGAACCATTGTAAGTAATGATCTTGCTGGGAACACCATATCAGCAAATGATGTTATTCTTGATAAACCTCACAACCACTTGTCTTGTAACATTGGCGTAAGATGCTGCTTCGACCCATTTGGTGAAGTAATCAATAGACACCAAGATGAAATGATGACCGTTTGAAGCTTTCGGTTCAATCATTCCGATCATGTTGATACCCCACATGGAGAAAGGCCATGGATATGAGAGAACGCTGAGTAGATTCGGTGGCACAAGGATCTTATCTGCGTAGATCTGGCACTTGTGACATCTCTTCAAGTGTTTATAACAATCAGATTCCATTGTCAACCAATAGTATCCTGCTCTTAATATCTTCTTGGACATTGCATGCCCATTTGAATGGGTTCCAAAGGACCCTTCATGCATTAACATGTTTGCTTCGTGTCTGTCCACGCATCTGAGCAAAACCATGTCGAAGTTTCTTTTGTATAGCACATCTCCATTCAGGAAGAAGCTTCCAGAATGCCTCCTTAGAGTTTTCTTATCTTTGTTTGATGCCCCAAGCGGGTACTCTTGAGTTTGAAGGCAGCGTTTGATGTCGTGGAACCACGGAAATTGAATTCTTGCCTGGAATGTTTCCATGTGCGATTTGATGATCCTATGAGCTTCCTTGAGTGTCCTTGAGTGTATTCCAACCCCTAACTTGCTTTGAAAGCTCCTGAATTGTTCCACACAAACCAACTTGCAGCTGCCTGGTTTTTGAATGAGGCAACTTGAATGGCACGATACCAGAAGTGTTTTTATGATTTGGATGAGTTCTATATGATGTATATGAGGTGTTGCAAGCGGAAATTTGATGGATGCACGAGTGGATTTTTTTTTGCAAGTTTTGGCTCACTTTGTGCATATATGGAGGTTGAATGGTGATTTTGTGTTTTGGGTGTTTTTGAGAGGTGTGAATGGTCCAATCAACTTCCTAATGATGTTTATGAAGTGTTAGAACCAACACTTTGGCCATAACTTCAAGGATGTGGAAATTGGTATTTCTCCCTCTTTGAAAATTTAAGAAACTTGTAACTTAAGAAAGAAAGAGAAAACCAATTCTTTGAAAGGTTTTGATGTGATTTTGATCTCTATTTATAGGTCAAGAAATTTGATGACAAGGCTTTGTAAGTTGGCTTTGCAAATAGTGTTTTGGCTTAAGAGATAAAAGAGAATATTATCATTTAATGCTTTAGGTTAAAAATCTAAACCATGGTTAAAAAACTCAAGTGTCATAGTATTCTCTCAAATATAATCTTTTATGATAAGAATCTTTCTTGCATCACTTTATTTGGTCATTGCTTGCATCATTTGCCAAAAAGTGTTCATACTTTGTGAAAATGGTTTGAAATTCAAGCTTAAGGACCTCTAATGACAAAATTCAAAACCATAGCTCCACTCCATATTTTTTCATGCTCTTGTACATTTTGGAAAACTCTTGTTATGTACTTCAAATCCCTAGTTGAAAGCTTCTTCAATATCTTTAAGGAAATGGGTTAAAAAGATCCATGAACTTTGGAAAAAATGAAGTTTTTAGTGATTTTTTCAAAAGATACCAACTTTGAAGCTCCATATCTCTTAAATGGGTTTTTTCCTTTCATGCATACCTCACATGACTTCTCAGGCTTTACAATCTTAGGAATGACACGTACGAGCTTCTTAGAACTTAGATGCCCCAGACTTCTATAGTTCAAGTGCCCCAACCTCTTGTGCCACAACTTACTATCACATTCTAAACCTTCAGCACTCTGATACTCTGTTTCAGCTGTTTCTACATTCACCTCGAGTGTTATGTTGCTTCCCTGTTCAGATTGCATAATCAACTTCTGATTGGAATCATACAACTTCAAGAGATTGTTCTTCATAGCAAATGAGAAACCTTTCTCAATGAGCTAACCTACACTCATCAGATTGCTTCTGATTCCAGGAACATACCAAACATCCTTGATCAGGACCGTCTTTCCATTCTTCACTTTGACTTTGACATTTCCCATAACTTCTGTAATAAGATACTTATCATCAGCACATCTGATCTTTGTCCTCCATTCAGAGTCAACGTCTATCAGCCATTGTTTGTTTCTAGTCAAGTGATTTGAACACCCAGTGTCCATATACCACCACTCTGACAAACATCTTCCGTCAGACTCTGAAGCCATCAATAGCACAGGTTCGTCATCATAATCACCTCTAGCTGTATTTGCTTCTTCTGATTTTCTTCCTTTGTTTGCCAAACAGTCTCTAGCAAAATGGCCAAACTGTTTGCAACAGTAACATTGAACTTTCTTCTTATCCATTCCCTTCTGATATCTCTTCTAATCAGAAGTTGAGGCTTCCTTATGGAATCTATCACCACGTCTATGATTCTGGTCCTTCTTGACAAAAGAAGCCTTCAAAGCTTGCTCAGCTTCTCTCTCAGAAGTTCTCTCAGTCAGACGCAACTCTTGTGCTTCTAAACTTCTTTACAACTCTTCTATTCTCATGGTTTCCGGATCTTTAGAATGTTCAACAGATACAACAATATAATCAAATTGAGGAGTAAGAGACCTCAATATCTTCTTTATGATTACTTGTTCAGAAAGAGTTTCTCTATAAGCATTCATCTCATTAGTGATCACAATCACTCTAGAGATATACTCAGAAACTTTCTCATTGTTCCTCATATAGAGATTCTCATATTGATTTCTCAGGGATTGAAGCTTCACCTTCTTCACTGATACGTCACCACCGTAACACCTGACCAGTATATCCCACGCCTCCTTTGACGTCATAGAATCAACAATCTTCTCAAACACATTCACATCCACACATTGATGGATGAAGAACAACACCTTTTGATCTCTCTTATTCGTCTCTATCTGCGCTTCTCTCTATTCTTCCGTTGCATGCGCTACAACCGGAACATGTCTCCCAGTGACAAGATCTAGAACATCTTGAGCACCAAATAATACACGCATTTGAATCATCCATCTATTCCAGTTTTTACCATCAAGAACTGGAAGTTTGGTATTCAAGTTGCTTCCACTCATCTTTAAACTTGTGCAGAAAAAAAATTCGATTTCACTCACACTCACACAGTGTTTCCCAACCCACAAACAACCAAGAAAAATGTGATTCAACACAACTTTGTTTCCTAGAAACAAAATCAATCACACAGTCACACAAACTCACGTTCACTCGTGTTTCATAAAGAAATTTGAGAAAAAGTTGTATGCTCAAAAAGCATAAATTAATATATTATTTGTAAATATATTTTTTTTTGAAATACGGATATTTAATTTTTTTAAAAATTTTAAATATCATTTTGATATGTTTATTTTTTGTTACAGTACTTTTAACATGTGCCCTAACAACATATTTAGCATAAAAAAAACTTTTTTTTAAATAGCTTTCTCTCTTATGCTAAATGCATGAAATTCTTATATTATGGGTTGAATTTTTTTAATGGCAAAATGTTAGTGGTTAATTGTTTATATATATATTCTTTTTGTCTCTCTTTTTTTTCTCTTCTTTTTTTTAATTTTTTTGACAAAGTATTTCTTGACTGCATCAGCATTCACAGGATGTGGGAGTTCATCACCATCCATGGTTGCAAGAGTCATGGCGCCGCTAGAAAATGTTCTTTTGACAACATACGGGCCTTCGTAATTAGGAGACCATTTGCCCCTAGAATCCGGTTGAAAAGAGAAGATCTTTTTAAGCACGAGGTCGCCTTCTTGAAATTCACTAGGTCGAACCTTTTTGTTGAAGGCCTGCTTCATCCTTTCTTGGTATAACTGTCCATGGCATGGAGCAGTCATACGTTTTTCTTCGATTAAGTTCAACTGATCGTATCTTCTTTGACACCATTCAACTTTTGATAAATTAGTCTCCATGAGGACTCTTATTGATGGTATTTCAACTTCTACGGGGAGCACAACTTCCATGGCGTATACTAGAGAGAAAGGGGTTGCCCCTGCTGAAGTACGCACTGAAGTACGATACCCATGGAAAGCAAATGGCAGCATTTCATGCCAGTCTTTATAAGTGACGACCATTTTCTGGACGATCTTCTTAATGTTCTTGTTGGCGGCTTCGACGACGCCATTTATTTTTGGTCTGTAAGGAGAAGAGTTATGATGCTCAATCTTGAATTCCTCACACAATTATTTCATCATTTTGTTGTTTAAGTTTGAACCATTGTAAGTAATGATCTTGCTGGGAACACCATATCAGCAAATGATGTTATTCTTGATAAACCTCACAACCACTTGTCTTGTAACATTGGCGTAAGATGCTGCTTCGACCCATTTGGTGAAGTAATCAATAGACACCAAGATGAAATGATGACCGTTTGAAGCTTTCGGTTCAATCATTCCGATCATGTCGATACCCCACATGGAGAAAGGCCATGGATATGAGAGAACGCTGAGTAGAGTCGGTGGCACAAGGATCTTATCTGCGTAGATCTGGAACTTGTGACATCTCTTCAAGTGTTTATAACAATCAGATTCCATTGTCAACCAATAGTATCCTGCTCTTAATATCTTATTGAACATTGCATGCCCATTTGAATGGGTTCCAAAGGACCCTTCATGCATTAACATGTTTGCTTCGTGTGTGTCCACGCATCTGAGAAAAACCATGTCGAAGTTTCTTTTGTATAGCACATCTCCGTTCAGGAAGAAGCTTCCAGAAAGCCTCCTTAGAGTTTCTTATCTTTGTTTGATGCCCCAAGCGGGTACTCTTGAGTTTCAAGGCAGCGTTTGATGTCGTGGAACCACGGAAATTGAATTCTTGCCTGGAGTGTTTCCATGTGCGATTTGATGATCCTATGAGCTTCCTTGAGTTTCCTTGAGTGTATTCCAACCCCTAACTTTCTTTGAAAGCTCCTGAATTGTTCCACACAAACCAACTTGCAGCTGCCTGGTTTTTGAATGAGGCAACTTGAATGGCACGATACCAGAAGTGTTTTTATGATTTGGATGAGTTCTATATGATGTATATGAGGTGTTGCAAGCGGAAATTTGATGGATGCACGAGTGGATTTTTTTTGGCAAGTTTTTGGCTCACTTTGTGCATATATGGAGTTTGAATTGTGATTTTGTGTTTTGGGTGTTTTTGAGAGGTGTGAATGGTCCAATCAACTTCCAAATGATGTTTATGAAGTGTTAGAACCAACACTTTGGCCATAACTTCAAGGATGTGGAATTTGATATTTCTCCCTCTTTGAAAATTTAAGAAACTTGTAACTTAAGAAAGAAAGAGAAAACCAATTCTTTGAAAGGTTTTGGTGTGATTTTGATCTCTATTTATAGGCCAAGAAATATGATGACAAGGCTTTGTAAGTTGGCTTTGCAAAAAGTGTTTTGGCTTAAGAGATAAAAGAGAATATTATCATTTAATGCTTTAGGTTAAAAATCTAAACCACGGTTAAAAAACTCAAGTGCCATAGTATTCTCTCAAATCTAATCTTTTATGATTAGAGTCTTGCTTGCATCACTTTATTTGGTCATTGCTTGCATCATTTGCCAAAAAGTGTTCATACTTTGTGAAAATGGTTTGAAATTCAAGCTTAAGGACCTCTAATGACAAAATTCAAAACCATAGCTCCACTCCATATTTTTTCATGCTCTTGTACATTTTGGAAAACTCTTGTTATGTACTTCAAATCCCTAGTTGAAAGCTTCTTCAATATCTTTAAGGAAATGGGTTAAAAAGATCCATGAACTTTGGAAAAAATGAAGTTTTTAGTGATTTTTTCAAAAGATACCAACTTTGAAGCTCCATATCTCTTAAATGGGTTTTTTCCTTTCATGCATACCTCACATGACTTCTCAGGCTTTACAATCTTAGGAATGACACGTACGAGCTTCTTAGAACTTAGATGCCCCAGACTTCTATAGTTCAAGTGCCCCAACCTCTTGTGCCACAACTTACTATCACATTCTAAACCTTCAGCACTCTGATACTCTGTTTCAGCTGTTTCTACATTCACCTTGAATGTTATGTTGCTTCCCTGTTCAGAATGCATAATCAACTTCTGATTGGAATCATACAACTTCAAGAGATTGTTCTTCATAACAACTGAGAAACCTTTCTCAATGAGCAACCTACACTCATCAGATTGCTTCTGATTCCAGGAACATACCAAACATCCTTGATCAGGACCGTCTTTCCATTCTTCACTTTGACTTTGATATTTCCCATACCTTCTGTAATAAGATACTTATCATCAGCACATCTGATCTTTGTCCTCCATTCAGAGTCAACGTCTATCAGCCATTGTTTGTTTCTAGTCAAGTGATTTGAACACCAAGTGTCCATATACCACCACTCTGACAAACATCTTCCGTCAGACTCTGAAGCCATCAATAGCACAGGTTCGTCATCATAATCACCTCTAGCTGTATTTGCTTCTTCTAATTTCCTTCCTTTGTTTGCCAAACAGTCTCTAGCAAAATGGCCAAACTGTTTGCAACAGTAACATTGAACTTTCTTCTTATCCATTCCCTTCTGATATCTCTTCTAATCAGAAGTTGAGGCTTCCTTATGGAATCTATCATTACGTCTATGATTCTAGTCCTTCTTGACAAAAGAAGCCTTCAGAGCTTGCTCAACTTCTCTCTCAGAAGTTCTCTCAGTCAGACGCAACTCTTGTGCTTCTAAACTTCTTTACAACTCTTATATTCTCATGGTTTCCGGATCTTTAGAATGTTCAACAGATACAACAATATAATCAAATTTAGGAGTAAGAGACCTCAGTATCTTCTTTATGATTACTTGTTCAGAAAGAGTTTCCCTATAAGCATTCATCTCATTAGTGATCACAATCACTCTAGAGATATACTCAGAAACTTTCTCATTGTTCCTCATATTGAGATTCTCATATTGATTTCTCAGGGATTGAAGCTTCACCTTCTTCACTGATACGTCACCACCGTAACACCTGACCAGTATATCCCACGCCTCCATTGACGTCATAGAATCAACAATCTTCTCAAACACATTCACATCCACACATTGATGGATGAAGAACAACACCTTTTGATCTCTCTTATTCGTCTCTATCTGCGCTTCTCTCTATTCTTCCGTTGCATGCGCTACAACCGGAACATGTCTCCCATCGACAAGATCTAGAACATCTTGAGCACCAAATAATACACGCATTTGAATCATCCATCTATTCCAGTTTTTACCATCAAGAACTGGAAGTTTGGTATTCAAGTTGCTTCCACTCATCTTTAAACTTGTGCAGAAAAAAAATCCGATTTCACTCACACTCACACAGTGTTTCCCAACCGACAAACAACCAAGAAAAATGTGATTCAACACAACTTTGTTTCCTAGAAACAAAATCAATCACACAGTCACACAAACTCACGTTCACTCTGTGGTGGTCGTTTTCTTTACCTCCCCGTTTCACTTGGGAGGACGGCACGCTAAACCCTTCACGCGAAATTTGGAAGGAGAATGCGCCCGTGGTGGGATGAATTTTATTTCAGTTCTTCCTAGGATATCACACGAACTTTCTTATTTGTCCTACGAGTAGGAAAGGGAAAAAAAGATCTCAACTAAACCCTAGGAGTTTGCTAAGTGTGGGGATTTCACCTAGACTAGAAATTCTGGAGTCCGGGGGGTCGGTTATACATAGGGAAGTGTTTAAACACCCTACATATCTGTAGTACTCTACAGGAACCTTCTCTGTGTCATTTGTGATTGTGTTTACTGCTAATGATTGGAAAAGTTTATCCTTTGTGTTAGGAGAAGGAATTGAATTGATTTGAAAAGACAGACAGATAGACAGACTGACTATTTTTGGTATTTTATTAGCTCGCTGAGATTCCTTGTGAACCTCATGCCTACATATCCCTAGTGGAAGTCAGAGCTTAATGTAGTTCGGGGAACTAACTAAGGAAATTACTTGTTTTTGGTGCCTTGCTTGAAGCTCAAGGTTGAAGCTTGGAATTAAATCTCTGTTTACAGTAAAGAGACATGAAATCATCTTTACAGAGAGGTATTTGTACTATTCTACCACAAACATTTAAAGGAGTGACAGAATAACTGAATTCATTTCATTCAAGAGGGGGACCTTACTTGTGTATGTGCAAGTATACCAGTCAAATGCCTCTTCAATGAAAGAAAGATGCTCATCCAAATTAGGGAATGTTACCACATGTCTGGGTTTTACTGCCAGCTCATGCCTTTCAAAATCCTAAATGGGAGACTTGATTAAAATTGAAATTGAAATGTTTGTTTGTTTGAATGTGGTAGAGTAGTAAAAATATCTCTCTATAGAGATAAGCTATGTCTATCTACTGTATAAAAGATTTGACTTTAGCTGGCTTGTATGAGGCCCAAGCTTGAGGCTTTTTGATTGATTTATTAATTATTATTGACTCTGGGAGATGACTCCAATGGGGATTAATTACAGGGTATTTTTTGTGTTCTGTACAAAGCCCAGAATTGAGGCTGACTCTACTTAGGGAGACTCTATTTATGTGCCTTGTACAAAGCCCAAGGTTGTGGCTAACTGTTGAGGATAATTGAATGAATGACTCTATTTTATGTGCCTTGTACAAAGCCCAAGGTTGTGGCTGACTCTAGCTAGGGAAAACATTATTTTCTGCCTTGTACAAAGCCCAAGGTTGTGGCAGACTCTTAAATAAACTGAGTATGAATGACTCTATGGGGAAAAGATCCTAGGTGTTAGGAATCTTTGACACATGAAAGTATGGTTTATCTGCCTTGTACAAAGCCCAAGGTTGTGGCTTCTGAATGATGAAGAACTCACTGGGGAGACTCTATTATCTGCCTTGTACAATGCCCAAGGTTGAGGCTGACTCTTGACAGGGGAGTTTTATTGTTTGGTGCCTTGTATGAAGCCCAAGGTTGAGGCTAACTGTTTTTGTTGGTTTTGACTCTACTGAGGAGATTTTATTTTATAAAAAAAAGACTGTTTTTCTTTGGAAGTTAACCCTTTCCAGGGATTTTGACTCAGCTGGAGAAATTGTTTGGTAAAAGACTGACTTTATCATGTTTTTTGGAGGCTGACCCTTTCCAGGGGTTTTGACTCTTTTGGGGAAATTATCTCCTAAGAGAAATGAATCTTTATTTATTGACATTTTTATTAATTGACTTTGGAGGCTAACCCTTTCCAGGGAATTTATTAAAAATGAAGGAAAGTGTGGAAGCTAACCCTTTCCAGGGATTTTATTGAAAAGGAGGTTGATTTTAATTGACTTTGGAGGCTAACCCTTTCCAGGGAATTTATTAAAAATGAATGGCAGAAAGATTATCTAATGGAGACTTCTTGTTTAAAGCCCAAGATGAAGGCTGACTCAATGCTGAGGATGACCTAAAGCATGGATCCTAGACTCTGCTAAGGAAGATTGATGAAGATAAGGGTGACAGAGACTGTCCATGTCTCTCATTCCAAAAGGTGTACTCAATGCAAAATTGAGACAAAACTTAGCTTATTTAAAGTCTGGTTTAAATTGGAAGAAACTCACCAGGGTAGGCTAAAAGGTGACTAAAGACCTGTTCCTATGTTTATAAGAAACCTGATGGGTCCTTGTATACAAGCTCAAGAGGAAGCTGGAAATGCTTTTAAGAAGCCTGTGGGTCCTTGTACAAAGCCCAAGAGGAGGCTAATCGAGGGTCCTTGTTATAGCACAAGAGAAAGCTTATGTGGTTTTGAACTTATTTTGGCTCTAAGCAAATGGGTAAGAGGTTTCACCGGGAATAATTCCTCTTTGGGTGGATGTGTCCTATTTATTTGGATTCTAAGGTTTTTGCCAAGATGTTTCACCGGGAATAATTCATCTTGGGGGTTTGAACTACAGATCTCTAATTAGGAAAGAGCCTTCACCGGGAAGACATTCTCAATCCTAGGTCATATTCCTATAATATATATATAGTTTAACTGTCCTAAGGTTTATACTCAAACGTAGTTCTAAACTAATATGTGCACAATTTATATTTGACAGTAATTTAAATAAAGATGTAAATTGAAAGCTTGTAAAGCCTAACCTGGATAGAGTGGAGGCCTTTGAAGAAGTATGTACAGAGCCTCAACAGTAATTTTTGTTGTTTTGTTGATAACAGTTGAGTATATATAATAAACAGTTAATGGTTTTTGAAAACAGAAGAAGTGAAGATGGACAAAGGTCACATAGGTATCTGAAGAGTTTCACCGGGAATAATGCCCTTCAAATACCAGAAGAATGTTTATAAAACAGAAAGAAGATTTTGAAAATACAGTTTTGAAAACAAGCTAAGAAGAGAAGGTTTTTGGGACTTACACTCTATTAGAGGCCCAGTACTTTACAATACTGGCTATAAAAGCAGTTTGAAAATGATTTGGAATGATGCAAGGTTTTGTTGTTTGAAAACCTTAATCATCCGTTTAATCAGAGATTGAAAACAGTTTTGAATATTGACAAAAGTCAACTTAATCAAAGTAAAAATAAAGATTTTTACTTAATTAAGACCTAAACAATTAGGGTTTTATCATAAACTTTATTTACAAAATGATTAGGTTAAAACAAAGTGAATATATGTATTTAAAGTATTTTAGAAAACACTTAAAATATACTATTTTAAACCTAATAAAAATATATGAAATAAATAATATTTTTATGATTTTTTTTTATTATTCACAAAATAGGTATATTAAATGATAAGTGTGTGAAAAATGAAGTGAAAATAAATTAATTTGATAGGTTAAATAAATATGTGAAGTTTGTGAGAAAATGAAAGAAATTGTGTGTTAAAAAATAGTTTTGGCCCTTGGAGGGTTTGAACCCACGCCCTCTAGGTCACACACTCAAAACAAACACCACTGAGCCAACGCGCGTGTGGTGATAGTAACTTGCATTCATTTGGTTATGTTTTAAAACAACTAGTAAATCATTGAAAAATAAAAGAATCAAAAAGTCTGGGGCGAGGGGGATTCGAACCCCAGACTTGAGGCATGATGAGACTAAGGGCGTATGGGAGGCCACTAGGGCAAGTTTGTTCAGTCGTTTAAGGAACGCATACCATTCAAAATAAAATAAACTTTGGCCCCACATTCAAATTTTGCGCGCCATGGCCATAGTCATCTTCTTCCTCGAGCTCAAAGATTTTCAAAATACTAACTCTCTGGTTTCTCAACTAAATGACATGATGTAAACATCAATCTTGTTCTAAATTTCCTCACGAATCCAGATATGTAACTAACATTTATTTATATGAACTATAGCTACCTAATTTCTCAGAAAACTCTAAGAACATATAAACCCTAAATTTGAAATTAAATGACAAACAAGATGAATAAATGCAAGATGATAGAGGGTTTTCAATCCTCTGATGATGCTAAACAAGATAGAATCGAGCTTTAACTCAGTGAATGCTTAAATTATAGAAGTGAAGTTCAGAAACTTACCTCTGAAAATGGAGGTCGTGAGGATGATTGAGAGCAACTGGGCTTGAATGAATGATCTCAATAGCTTCCCTGAGACTCAATGATGCTAACTGAATGCTTATTGGAGCTTGAATCCTCCTGAATTGCTCTATGGACCTCCCTCGATTTCAGCTTCAAGTGAACATGGAGGTTGTTGAATTTGGAGCTACAGATGAGCTGCAGCCATCTGGTTAGCTTCACTATGACCTGAGGAGTGTGCCTGGATGATTGGCTTGGCTCAGAACCTCCTGAATTACTCCATGGACCTCCAACTGCAAATGCTCCAAAGTGAGAGCAACAATGGTGTTCCTCCACTTACAGAAGTGATCCAGGTGCTTGGATCACCTCAAATGACCTCCCTTGAGATGTTAAAATGTTCACTTCCCAAAGATGAGCTCTGGTTTGAAGAAAACGATTCTTCTTGCCAAAGAACTTTGAAAAACAATGAACATGAGAAGAGAAAGAGAAAGCAAGGAATATGGTTGCTTTGGTGTGTTTTTCTACTGAATTATGCTCTCCTATTTATAGGCAAATGTCTCAGTACTGAGTGAGAGAGTGAGCTTGCTTAGTGAAGCAAGTTTGGTTTCTTAGCCATGAAGAAATTTCAAAGAATATCCAAGTGTGATCATTGCATTTTCGAGCCACCTCCCCTATCCATTGATTCTATCTGATCTTAGGGGACAATTCAGATGCAAAGTGAGCTCCAATTGGTTGATGAGAAGATTCCTTGGGTGATTCATCAATTTGCCATAAATTCACAAAAGTAATCATTACATAATCACATGTTCTTGTTTTAGGAATCTTCTTCAATTATCATGGCATGGTGAAAATGAATGCATGGCATGTTTTCAGATGTGTTATGGGTCGTGTAGCATCCATTAGTGAAGCAAAATGCACAAAATTGCAAAGTTCCAATTTGCACATGACCTATAATTTTACTTCATGAGGCCAACTTTGAACAAGCATAACTCCTAGCTCAAATTGAATTTGGAGAAGGTTGAACACAATTTGGAAAGCCCTAAACATCTACTTCAAATCATTAGTTTATGTCTTCTTCAGAATCATTTGGGAAATTTGTGAAAAATGAGCCCAAAGTTGGATGAAAACTAGGTTAAAACACTTAGAAAAATTTCTAAGTGTTTATGACCTAAACCTCAAAATTTCCAAAACTTCATAAATGGTTGATCTTTTGAAAAAAGTTCCTTTGTAAGATGTTGTTTTATTTTGCAAGATCTACAACTTTCATGTTGGAAGTTTTTTTGAGTTGTGTAGGTGAAATTTTGAGTTCTCACCATGCCTTCAAAAACCCTAATTCCCGACTTTTTGCTCCTTGATGAATTTCTTTGAATTTCTTTGGTCAAATGACTTTGACATCCATATATTGATGATATTGATCTTTGAAAGTCATTTTTTGACCAAAAACCTTAAAAGTCAATGATGATCCCACACAGTTGACTTTTCCTGACAAAAGTGAATTTTTTGGGCTTTTGTGTAGAAACAAGATCTTCTCCTCAAATGAATGATGTAAATGGATTATATTGAGGTAGTAGAGATTCTTGAATCATGTCTTGAGTTTTGGATCCATGCCCTGATTAAAAGTCAACTATCTTGGTGAATTAGGTCAAAAACCCTAATTGTCGACCAGAGGACAATGATGACTGTAGACTTTGAACTGAGGTGTAATGTCCAGTGGATCTTGTTATATGATTTGTTTGAAGATGATTGATGTCTTTGAATGGTCCCTTAGGGCTTTTTAGGGTTTCCCAAAGGTGATCCCTGATTTTAGTCCTTGATAGGCTCCAAACCCTAGTCTGTTGATCTGAGTAATCCTGTACTTAGATGACTGGGTGTCTTAATCAATCATAGGTGTAATAATGAGGCTTTTGAGTCTTATGATTGTATTAGAGACTAATCCCTCTATTGATTGATCCTTTGCCTGAGTTTTCTTGTCTTTGAACACCCTTGATTGAATGTTAGGCTGTTCTGGATACTTGCCTCGACTTGATGAAAAATCCTGAAGATATGTCATCTCAGGGGGGGGGGGGCAAAAATTAGGGTATGACAGATGCCCCTATTTAAGTTTCTTTTATTTGGAGGGAGAGAGATTGAGATCTCGATCTCTCCTGCATAAAAGAGACTTAAATATCAAAGAATGCCCGAATTTTGGGCGCTCCTGAGATGATAAAATCTTTGCATAATTTGATCCCGTTGTCGCACTTGGCGGGGGACGAGGAGACAAACTCCTGCAGAAATACCTGATGTGGATTCTGGTGAATGGATGGCCATGTAGGATGCGCAATCCATCTTCTTTAACTAAGTGTTGATACTTAGAAAAAGGTAAACAACTTCCCCCTTGTTTCGGATGTCCATATCTCGAAACTGGTCTCAGTTGCGTTTGGACAATATCTCAGATAAAGAGAAAATTTCCAACGGTTTGTTTCCTCATCAAACTTCTTACCAGCACTTGGAGGTAAGATACCATTTGATGGTAATAAAGAAACTTCAAGGGTTTGTTTCCTCATCAAACTTCTTACCAGCACTTGGAGGTAAGATACCATTTGATGGTAATAAAGAAACTTCAAAGGTTTGTTTCCTCATCAAACTTCTCATCAGCACTTGGAGATGAGATACCATTTGATGGTAATAAAGAAACTTCAAAGGTTTGTTTCCTCATCAAACTTCTTACCAGCACTTGGAGGTAAGATACCATTTGATGGTAATAAAGAAACTTCAAAGGTTTGTTTCCTCATCAAACTTCTCATCAGCACTTGGAGATGAGATACCATTTGACGGTAATAAAAAAACTTCAAAGGTTTGTTTCCTCATCAAACTTCTCACCAGCACTTGGAGATGAGATACCATTTGATGGTAATAAAGAAACTTCAAGGGTTTGTTTCCTCATCAAACTTCTTACCAGCACTTGGAGGTAAGATACCATTTGACGGTAATAAAGAAACTTCACCATCTTCCCTTTTGACTTGACATCTTTGAAAGATTGTCATATGGGCCCGCGCTCTTTTGAGGGGCTAATGACTTTGTTTGAAGGCGGACGAACTGTTTTCGGGGTGAAAACTGCCATTCGTCGACTGGTGCCTGGGGAATCAACAAACTGTTTTCCTAAGAAGAAAACTACCATTTATCGACTCTGTGGGGAATTAAACATCCCTGAAACAGACAAACTGTTTGAAGAAACTGCCATTTGTCGATCTCTTGAGTATTTAACAGACAAACTGTCTTTCCTTGGGGAAAGACTACCATTTGTTGACTCCGCTGGGGATCATGAACTATCTTCTGGATGAAGACTACCATTCACTGATTCTGCTGGGGAATCATTTATCGATCTGCTGGGAGATTCTGAATTATTTTCTTTGATAAAGAAGTGGCATCTCTCGACCTTGCTGGGGAAATACCAAACCTCTGGGGAATTCCAAAATGCAAAGCAGATCATCTTATCTGAAGAAGACTGTCGAGTGTCGCTCTGCAGGAGAATCTCGGCTGAGGAATTCCAAAAGTGAACAAACTATCTCCTTGAGGGAGACTACCATTTGCTGACTTGCTTGGGGAGATCCTTGTGTATGAACTGTTGTCTCGAAGGAAAAAGTTTCTCCGGAACTTGCAGGGGAAACTCGAGTTCATGCCTCAATGACTTAGGCATTCACAGGATCAAAGCCTGATTCGGCTATGCAATTATGATGTAATGTATGCATGAATATTATGACAATTATAAAATGTAAAGTGAATGTGAATAGAATTGTCGCAGATGTAAAATCCTAAGATACGACTTGAATTCTTGTTGATCAGAAGATGTCCTCTTCTTGTAGTTCGAACTCTGTTGGGAATATCTGGTTATCAGTTGTCCGCTGTCCGAAGTGAGTAATATGAACTGAAGTAAAGATCCGTCATTGGGAGATGTTCGCAAAGCGACCTCATGGGGAAATATTGGTTCCCGAAGTCTCAACCGTTTTCGGAGCAACTGTTTGCATTCTTCCTATTGTTTGTAAACCTTAAAAAGAAATTTCACCTTTATTTTTGCAAGTAAATTCATTTTTGTTTTATGAAAACATTTGTTTCAAGAAAATGACTGTTTAAACTTAAAATGCATTTCAAGAAACTGAATAAGACTATATTGCAAAGGAAAAGCACAAGGCTCAAATTATTATATATGGAATGGTAATCAGCCAAATGCTTGATTCCATGGAGTATTTACAAAGTTGGAAATTGGTAATTTTCGGGAAAAGGGCTACGATGAAACATGACGACCGTTATCTTTCCCTTCCACTCCAAGTTGCGCTGCATTCGTGCTTCGTAGAAGATGACCTACTGCTGATGAATACTCCGCTATGGATTTTGAATGATCAAGTGTGTCCTGAACACAGTTACTTGCCATATATCCCTAACTTTTGCGTAAACTACCCCTTTCGGGTTTTAAGTCTACCGGGATTGATTATTTATTTTTTATGTCTCTAATTTTTGCCTGAATCGCCCTTTCGGGTTTTCGATTCACCGAGACGCTCTTTTTTGCCTAAGTCGCTCTTTGCGAGTTTTCAACTTAGCGAGCTGTTCTTTTGTTTATTTAGGCGAAGTATTTCTTGACTGCGTCGACGTTCACAGGACGGGTGAATTCTTCTCCATCCATAGTCGTGAGTATTAAGGCTCCTCCTGAGAAAGCTCTCTTGACCACGTAGGGGCCGTCATAATTGGGAGTCCATTTCCCTCTCGAATCTGTGAGAAAAGATTGAATCTTTTTGAGTACAAGGTCGCCTTCTTTGATCGTGCGAGGTCGAACCTTTTTGTCGAAAGCTTTCTTCATTCTTTGTTGATATAGCTGACCGTGGCATAAAGCTGTCATGCGCTTTTCTTCGATTAAGTTCAATTCATCGAATCTGCTTTGACACCACTCGGCTTCTGTTAATTTTGCTTCCATCAAGACTCTCATTGATGGAATCTCAACCTCTATAGGTAGGACTGCCTCCATGCCATATACAAGGGAGAAAGGAGTTGCTCCAGTCGAAGTACGTACTGATGTACGGTAACCATGAAGAGCATACGGGAGCATTTCATGCCAATCTTTGTAAGTGATGACCATCTTCTGAATGATTTTGTTGATGTTTTTGTTAGCTGCTTCTACAGCTCCATTCATCTTTGGTCTGTAAGGAGATGAGTTGTGATGTTCAATCTTGAATTCTTCACAAAGCTCCTTCATCATTTTGTTATTCAAATTTGACCCATTGTCAGTGATTATCTTGCTAGGAATGCCATAGCGACAGATGATGTGATTCTTGATAAACCTGACGACAACTTGTCTTGTAACGTTTGCATATGAAGCTGCTTCAACCCATTTGGTGAAATAGTCTATAGCTACCAAGATGAAGCGATGTCCGTTGGACGCTTTTGGCTCGATCATTCCAATCATGTCGATTCCCCACATGGAGAAAGGCCAAGGGGAAGAGAGTATGTTGAGAAGAGATGGTGGCACATGAATTTTATCGGCGTAGATCTGACATTTGTGACACCTCTTTGCGTACTGGTAGCAATCTGACTCCATTGT